>NW_027617827.1:82500-85000 GCF_964187855.1 Myxine glutinosa
ATGTATATATATATATATATATGTATATATATATATATATGTATATATATGTATATATGTATATATATGTATATATATATATATATGTTGTTGAAGTGTGCGGCGTCACCATGCTTAGATCAAAAGAACTCTCTGAGGCCTTCAGAAAGAAGGTTATAGATGCCTACGCGTCTGGGAAGGGATTTAAAAAGATCTCCAAACAATTTGAAATCGATCTTTCGACTGTCTGGAAGATCATCTGCAAGTGGAGAAGATTCCCAACAACTGCCAACTTGTTCAGGCCAGGCCGCCCCAGCAAGTTCAGCCCGAGAGCAGACCGCAAGATGCTGAAAGAAGTCTCTAAGAACCCCAGAATGCCATCACGGGACCTACAGGTAGCTCTTGCCACTGTTGATGTCAAAGTGCACGAGTCTACCATTAGAAAGCGGCTGCACAAATTTGATCTACATGGGAGGTGTGCCAGGAGGAAACCTTTGCTGTCCAGAAAGAACATCAGGGTGAGACTAAAGTTTGCCAATGAACACAGAGGCAAAGACCAGCACTTCTGGAACAATGTGCTGTGGACACGAGTCAAAGGTAGAGCTATTTGGCTACAGTACCAGAAGACATGTTTGGCGAAAACCAAAGACAGCATTTGACCACAAGAACCTGATACCAACTGTAAAGAATGGTGGTGGAAATATTATTGTTTGGGGCAGCTTTGCTGCATCAGGGCCTCGGCAGCTCACCATCATAGAATCCACGATTAATTCTTCATTGTACCAGAGGGTGCTTGAGGATAATGTGAGGCCATCTGTCGGAGAGTTGAAGCTCAACCGAAGGTGAACCTTGCAACATGACAATGACCCTAAACATACCAGTAAATCCACCAAGGAATGGCTGAAAAGAAAGAAATGGAGGGTTCTGGAATGGCCAAGTCAAAGCCCGGATCTAAATCCCATCGAGATGTTGTGGGGGGATTTTAAACGAGCTCTGCTTGCAAGAAATCCCACAAACATCGCACAGCTGAAAGAATTCTGCATGGAGGAGTGGGCAAAAATTTCTCCCAGTCGATGTTAGAGACTGGTAGATAGTTATAAGAAACGCCTACTTGAGGTTGTTTCTGCCAAAGGGGGCAATACCACCTATTAGAGCCAAGGGTGTACTTACTTTTTCCACATTCGTGGGGCGGCTTAGCCCAAATATTCAAAAGAATTGTGCATTTTGTGATACAAGCACCAAATTTGGCACAAATGTACATTAATATGTTGCGAATATTTTCAGATATTGGGCCACTTGAAATTCCGTAATTTTTTTTTTCAAATTTTTTCAAATTTCGTAATTTCAAATTTTTCGGGTGACACCGTCACAATTTCGGTCTTCGAGGCCGGCCCATAGGCAAAGTGTGACCGGAAGGGACGAGGTTCTCCTGACCACGTGGCCCTCGATCTGGGAAGCGAGAGGCGTTCCATTAGTGGACGCGCCCCTCACGCCCGACTTTTGGGCGGCCCCGGCAGGCCGTTTGTTTTGACGTTCCGTGACAGGCCCCGCACCCCCACCTCCGGGCCGACCGGAAGCTTGTGCTGAGTACATCATACCTGAACAACTCAGTGAGGCAGAACACAGCAGTGCACACCAGGGTGACCCCTTCAGTGCATAAACCAATTAACCTGTCCACTGCAGGGCATATAGAAATGAAGTTATTTTCTGCATATAATAATAATATAAGTTCAGTTCTATATAACAATTTCTGTTATCACCACTACCACTACAACTACCACTACTACAAGCTTTGTCTGGAATTTTGTGGACTAACAGACAAACAGACATACAGACAAGCTGGGATCAAAACATTACCTCCTTCCACCATTGAGTGTAGAGGTAAACATCATGGAAATTATATCATGCCCTAGATTTAATTCATGCTTACCCGTGTATTTGCTTCACTGGTTCACAAGGTCTTTTGCATACATGTAATTCAGAATCTCGTCTTCATTGCTGACCACACAATGTTCGCAACATATTAATGTACATTTGTGCCAAATTTGGTGCTTGTATCACAAAATGCACAATTCTTTTGAATATTTGGGCTAAGCCGCCCCACTATATCGGCCGGCCTCGAAGACCGAAATTGTGACGGTGTCACCCGAAAAATTTGAAATTACGAAATTTGAAAAAATTTGAAAAAAAAAATTACGGAATTTCAAGTGGCCCAATATCTGAAAATGTTCGCAACATATTAATGTACATTTGTGCCAAATTTGGTGCTTGTATCACAAAATGCACAACAGGTTTGCTATGCTGCTACACTACATGCGAAATTTGCATTATATGTATTTAAATTATACAATGGACTACAAAATGTAAATGTTTTATGATATTTGTTTTTTTTATATCACCTTTATCTGTCAATATTGTTGAAATGAAGATCAAATAGTTGTATGTTGAAATATGTTGAAAAGTCAAAAACTTTACATGGGGTGTACTTACTTTTTCACATGCCTGTATGTATATATATGTA
>NW_027617827.1:87500-95487 GCF_964187855.1 Myxine glutinosa
CATATATATACATATATATATATATATATATATATATATATATATATATATATATATATATATATACATATATATATATATATATACAGACTTGGCATTTAATATGGAATATTTTTTTTATTCTTGACTTGGGTTTACTTTCTGAACTCAGTATATCAATCTGGTGAGTTTCTTTTACGCTTCGGTGATTTATTTGTCAAAAAAACCATGTCACTGATTGTCTGTCGCAGCAGGAAGTCAACAACAGGATAATATCAAAGGTGGCGTGACAAAATGTAAGGACAGGTACAATTGACGATTGGCTTCACAATCGGGTATATAAGGGTTGTTGGTTCTGTATTAGTCGAAAACAACTGCTGCACGTCCACAAAAGTTATTGCCGCTTCCTCTGGAGATGGTCCGTCAACTTGACAATGCTGTTTGTCATGGAGTGGTGGCTTTACGAAATTCCGGAATGAAACAGCGTGCTATTGCTTGGCAGTATGGCATCACTCAAGGACAGGTGTCAAAGATCCTGAAACGAAATGCTCAGAGGGGTGTCCCTACTCCAATACCGAGGCCAGGACGTCCCCGCAGAATCACAAGGAGAGATGATCGCCAGCTGCACCGGTTAGTCTGCAATGGCCGTACCAAGTCAGCTAATCGGCTTCGGGCTGAGTGGCAGCAACTGACAAATGTGCCTGTATCCAGAAGGCTAGTCAACCAACGACTGGTTCAAGCAGGCTATCGTGCCAGGCGTCCCCTGAGAAAGCCACGCCTGACCAGACAACACAGCCAGCGCCAATTGCAATGGACCAGAGAGCACCGTCAATGGCAGCCAGGACACTGGAATCATGTGACCTTCAGTGACGAGTCTAGATTTCTGGTCTATCGTCAAGATGGCCACGTCCGAATATGCAGACAAGTGCATGAAGCCTACAACAAAGATTGTATAGTGCCAAGAGTCCAAGCTGGAGGTGGTGGGGTGACCGTTTGGGCTGCTTTTCATGCAGGGGGCAAAACTGACCTGGTTGTTCTGAATGGAAACCTGAACCAGTTCAAGTACAGGGCCATTCTGAAAGAAACATTGCTTCCATTTGCTCGTGCAGCCTTTAGAGGAAACTTTGTCTTCCAAGATGACAATGCACCGCCTCATCGTGCTCGCATGATCCAACACTTTCTTGCTGACCATGGTGTCGAGCATATGGAGTGGCCTGCCATGTCCCCGGATATGAATCCGATAGAGAACTTGTGGGCAGAATTAACACGTCAAATCGACCACTTGGACCAGCAGCCGACCTCTGTGCGTGAATTGCAGCAGGCTATTGTCACTGCATGGCAAGCGATTCCTGTCCAAACCTTGGCAAATCTCGTGAACAGCATGCCTCGACGTGTACGTGCTCTCCTGAATGCTCGTGGGGGTTACACGAAGTACTGAACTGTAATTTTACTGTCCGTAATCCCAGTCATGATTTAACTTTTGTTTTTGTTGAAATTTTTTTTTGCTCATGTGTAAAATAAAGAGATACTTCTGGAAAACGTACAGAAGTTTAACACAGTACTGTCCGTGAATTGAGTTTGATATCACTTTACATCACTTTCAAGGATCAATTTATTTGCTTCGAAATGTCAAATGTGGTTTTGGTTTATTTTAAAGGTCACATTAACAAAATCTAGAATAATTTAAACATAATTCCAATGAACTTTTGGTTGTAAGTCATCTTGAAAAGTAAGTTCACCCCCACAAAAAAAATATTCCATATTAAATGCCAAGTCTGTATATACATATATATACATATATATATATATCTATATTATAATAGCCGTAGATGATTCTGTCTGTCTGTCTGTTGGGTGTCTATCCGGGGTGTGGCTTACTCGGTTTGCAGAGTAGCTCCACCCATAGCTCCACCCATTCTGGGAGTGGCTTCATATAATTATAAACAAATATCCACCATTTTATTAACTCGCATAGCTTTGAGGCCTGTTTTGTCGGCCCGTGGTGTCTTGTGCTCTCTCCCAGTTTTATTTCAAATCAAATTCGATATATCATTTCATTTTTCACAGTCGCTAACATAGTTTTAGACTCGGTTGAAAAAAAACGGGAAGAAAATCCAATGAAAGTTGCCGTTTATAGAACGAAATGAATTCTCAAACGCCTGTAACTTCAAGGCTATTGAGTCTCTCAAACGCCTGTAACTTCAAGGCTATTGAGTCTCTCTCACACCTTTATCTCCAATCTAACTCACCATATGATTTCATTTTTATCGATGGTTTCAGACTCGGTGTCAGCAATAATTGAGAACATTCCACACACGCGGGAAAATGCAGAGATATATTTTTAAAAATCGCGTCATGGTGTATCATACACCGCTCAACATGACACCGACGGCAACGTGTCAATATATATTAAAAATTCGCTTTTGCTTTTCCGTTAAGATATATTACTTTTTCGTTTGATGACAGTCGTCACAAAAACGTCAACAATGATGCCGACATATATTTCTTCATTTTTATTTAATTCAACATTATTAGCCGGAAGTAAAATATGTTTCAGGAAATTACCGAGAGATATTTCTTCGTTTTTTTAAATTAGTTATGTGCGCATACACTTTAAATAGGTTTATTTGAAATCTTTAATTTTCCACAAACATTCCACACACGTGGGAAAATGCAGAGATATATCTTTAAAAATCGCGTCATGGTGTATCATACACCGCCCAACATGACACCGACGGTAACGTGTCGATATATATTTAAAATTCGCTTTTGCTTTTCCGTTAAGATATATTACTTTTTCGTTTGATGACAGTCGTCACAAAAACGTCAACAATGATGCCGACATATATTTCTTCGTTTTTATTTCATTCAACATTATTAGCCGGAAGTAAAATATGTTTCAGGAAATTACCGAGAGATATTTCTTCGTTTTTTTTATTAGTTATGTGCGCATACACTTTAAATAGGTTTATTTGAAATCTTTAATTTTTCACAATATAATTTACTTGCCATTTATCATTTGATGATTACGAGACACTTCCTCTTGAGGATCGCGACAATTCATGCGCTGCGTGGAAACTTCTATTTCCAAAATGAATGAGACGATCGATGAAGAACGCAGACTTGAACAGGATGTAGCAAGAAAGCGAATGAGACGGGCGAACGAGTCCATCGACGAACGTCAATGCAAACTTGCGGGGTCACCCGTGGGAATCCCACGGGCATGGATGTGTGTGACATTTCGACATATTGAGTTAGATGCTGCACATTCATTTTTACAAAATGGTTACTGGCAAGTCATCAGATCCAGAAATGGTGTAATGAACACAATTTATTTACGCGCAAGCAAGAAAGCAAGACGGCCCGATTTCCGATTCCGACTGGCCGACGGGCGAGACGGGCCGATGGGCGAGACGGGCCGACGCGGGCGAGACGGGCCGATTTGGAGCAAGAAAAAGAACGAGACGGGAGAAAAACGAGAGAACGATACGGGGAAAGCCGATTGGAGAGGCGAGTGAGGAGCGATTGGAGAGGCGAGTGAGGAGCGATTGGAGAGGCGAGTGAGGAGCGATTGGAGAGGCGAGTGAGGAGCGATTGGAGAGGCGAGTGAGGAGCGATTGGAGAGGCGAGTGAGGAGCGATTGGAGAGGGCGAGTGAGGAGCGATTGGAGAGGCGAGTGAGGAGCGATTGGAGAGGCGAGTGAGGAGCGATTGGAGAGGGCGAGTGAGGAGCGATTGGAGAGGCGAGTGAGGAGCGATTGGAGAGGAGAGTGAGGAGCGATTGGAGAGGAGAGTGAGGAGCGATTGGAGAGGAGAGTGAGGAGCGATTGGAGAGGAGAGTGAGGAGCGATTGGAGAGGAGAGTGAGGAGCGATTGGAGAGGAGAGGAGTGTGAGGGATTGGAGAGGTGAGGGATTGGAGAGGTGAGGAATGTGAGGGATTGGAGAGGAGAGGAGTGCTAGGTGGAGAGAGGAGAGTGTCAGGTGGAGAGAGGAGAGTGTCAGGTGGAGAGAGGAGAGTGTCAGGTGGAGAGAGGAGAGTGTCAGGTGGAGAGAGGAGAGTGTCAGGTGGAGAGAGGAGAGTGTCAGGTGGAGAGAGGAGAGTGTCAGGTGGAGAGAGGAGAGTGTCAGGTGGAGAGGAGTGAGGGGTCACATATTATGTGAAATAAATAAATTGTGTTCATTACACCATTTCTGGATCTGATGACTTGCCAGTAACCATTTTGTAAAAATGAATATGCAGCATCTAACTCAATATGTCGAAATGTCCCATGGGTGACCCCACTATATTTCTTCGTTTTTATTTCATTCAACATGATTATCCGGAAGTAAAGGTTCACATGTTCATTTCACGTGTGCAAAAACAAACTCCATTTCACGTGTGCATGGACATGAAACATAGACGGGAAATTGCTTAGAGATATTTCGTTCGAAGCAATTCTACACCGCCCAAATAAAATATTTCACCGATACACCGAGCGAATTTCAGCGAATTTCAGCGAATTCACTGAGTTTCAGGAAATTACCCAGAGATATTTCTTCGTTTTTATTTCATTAGTTACTAGCAGAAGTACTCAGCGTTGCCGGGCGGGGGAGGGGGGAAGGGCACGTACACTTTAAACATGTATATACATGTGGGATGTGGGATATATACATGTGGGACGTGTGTGTGTGTGTGTGTGTGTGTGTGTGTGTGTGTGTGTGTGTGTGTGTGTGTGTGTGTGTGTGTGTGTGCGCGCGTGCGTATATGTGTGTGTGTGTGTGTGTGTGTGTGTGTGTGTGTGTGTGTGTGTGTGTGTGTGTGTGTGCGCGCGTGCATGCATATATGTGTGAGTGTGTGTGTGTGTGTGTGTGTGTATATGTATATGTATATATATATATATATATATATATATATATATATATATATATATATATATATATATATATATATATATATATATATATATATATATATATATATGTGTGTGTGCATATGTGTGTATGTGTGTGCATGTGTGTCGATGTACATTTGTCTGTACGTGTGTGTGTGCGTGTATGTGTGTGTATATATATGTGTGTGTGTGTTTTTGTGCATGTGTATATATGTGTGTGTCTGTATGTGTATATATGTGTGTGTGTGTGTGTGTGTATGTATGTGTGTGTGTGGGTGTACATGTGTGTATGTGTATATATATATGTGTGTATGTGCATATGTGTATGTGTGTGCATGTGTGTCGGTGTACATGTGTGTGTATATATGTGTGTATGTGTATATATGTGTGTGTCTGTATGTGTATATATGTGTCTGTATGTGTATATGTGGGTGTACATGTGTGTGTACGTGTGTGTGTACGTGTGTGTGTGTGTGTGTGTGTGTGTGTGTGTAGTATGTATATATATGTGTGTATGTGTATGCATGTGTGTGTGTGTGTGTCTGTGTGTGTGTATGTGCATATGTGTATGTGTCTGTGTGTGCATGTGTGTGTATCCATATGTGTATGTATATATGTGTATGTGTATATGCATGTGTCGGTGTACATGTGTGTGTGTGTGTGTGTGTGTGTGTGTGTGTGTGTGTGGATGTGTATGTGTGTTTGCCTGTGTATGTGTATGTGTATATGTGTGTGTATGTGTGTGTGTGTGTTTGTGTGGGTGTGTGAATAAGAGAGAGACCGAATTGTGAGATACAGAAATGAAAAAGCCAGGTGTGTGTGTGTGTGTGTGTGTGTGTGTGTGTGTGTGTGTGTGTGTGTGTGTGTGTGTGTGTGTGTGTGTGTGTGTGTGTGTGTGTTATTGTGAAACAGGTGCAGCATCTAACTCAATATGTCGAAATGTCACACACGTCCATGCCTGTGGGATTCCCACGGGTGACCCCACTAGTACATATATATATATCTCTATATATAAAGGAGGAGTGTCTGTCTGTGTGTGTATGTGTGTGTCTGTCTGGATGTCCGCTTAAAACTCAAGAACTACACATCGGAGAAAAGTTTTGGACACAGATTCGGAATCAGCATAAAATCCCGGTGGTGTTAGGCTACGTTTTATTTTAATATCAATGGTTTACAAAAACCGCGCCAGCTGCAATTCCATGGTGTAGTTTGTGGCGGCGCTAGATGTTCGGGGTGTATTGCAATGGTTTGTCGGGTTTGGCTGTGGGTCCAGAATAGCTCCAATTTCCTTTTGTTCTTCTACATTTATTTTGATGCTTCTGTTACAACGCCTTCCTTATCTACCTTATATCCCCCCGACGAAGCCTCTACATAATTTCATGCGGCAGAATTTCGTGCATTTTGAGTGAAAGAAGTGAGACGAAGTTGAAGGAGGAAGAAGAGGCGCGATCACTCTGGAGGCCTTGATCGTGAGTGGAAATGGCGGGAATTGCGTTTGTATCGCAAAGTAAAGGAACTGCATTCATTTCTGAACTTGCATTGGTGGATTGTTATACATCTGCATTATTTTTCATAAAAAAACTTTATGTTGAACTTGAAGGCTCCAAGCACGGACTATATAATTATACTAGCGGGGTCACCCGTGGGAATCCCACGGGCATGGATGTGTGTGACATTTCGACATATTGAGTTATATGCTGCACATTCATTTTTACAAAATGGTTACTGGCAAGTCATCAGATCCAGAAATGGTGTGAATTTAGTTATTTCACATAATATGTGACCCCTCACTCCTCTCCACCTGACACTCTCCTGTCTCCACCTGACACTCTCCTGTCTCCACCTGACACTCTCCTGTCTCCACCTGACACTCTCCTCTCTCCACCTAGCACTCCTCTCCTCTCCAAACCCTCACATCCCTCTCCTTTCCAATCCCTCACCTCTCCAATCCCTCACACTCCTCTCCTCTGCAATCCTTCACACGCCTCTCCAATCGCGCCTCACACTCCTCTCCAATCGCGCCTCACACTCCTCTCCAATCGCGCCTCACACTCCTCTCCAATCGTGCCTCACACTCCTCTCCAATCGTGCCTCACACTCCCCTCCAATCACTCCTCTCCAATCGTGCCTCACACTCCTCTCCAATCACGCCTCACACTCCTCTCCAATCGTGCCTCACACTCCTCTCCAATCGCGCCTCACACTCCTCTCCAATCGCGCCTCACTCGCCTCTCCAATCGGCTTTCCCCGTCTCGTTTCTCTCCTTTTTCTCCCGTCTCGTTCTTTTTCTTGCTCCAAATCGGCCCGTCGGAATCGGAAATCGGCCCGTCTCGCCCGTCGGCCCGTCGGAATCGGAAATCGGCCCGTCTTGCTTTTGTGCTTGTGCGTAAATAAATTGTGTTCATGACACCATTTCTGGTGTTGGGCTAGCGGCTAGGGTGCCGGCTTAGGATCCTGGGTTCGAATCTCGGTCGATCGCCGAATTAATGCCAGGGGGGTTGACTCAGCCTGTCATCCTTCCGAGGTCGGCTAATTGAGTACCAGTTCACTGGTAATTCCCTGTTTGTCGTTGAAGGCGGCAAAAAGGGTTGGCGTCAGGAAGGGCATCCGGCCGTAAAGCATTGCTTCAAAAAGGGGACAAAAAAACAACAACTACCACGGTCCCCGAAAAGGCCAACCCCCGCTTTGCGGGGAAAAATGGCCTCTAAACGGTGGTTTTTACACCATTTCTGGATCTGATGACTTGCCAGTAACCATTTTGTAAAAATGAATGTGCAGCATCTAACTCAATATGTCGAAATGTCACACACATCCATGCTCGTGGGATTCCCACGGGTGACCCCGCAAGTTTGCATTGACGTTCGTCGATGGACTCGTTCGCCCGTCTCATTCGTTTTCTTGCTGCATCCTGTTCAAGTCTGCGTTCTTCATCGATCGTCTCATTCATTTTGGAAATAGAAGTTTCCACGCAGCGCATGAATTGTCACGATCCTCAAGAGGAATTTGTCTCGTAATCATCAAATGATAAATGGCAAGTAAATTATATTGTGGAAAATTAAAGATTTCAAATAAACCTATTTAAAGTGTATTCGCACATAACTAATTTTAAAAAACGAAGAAATATCTCTCGGTAATTT
>NW_027617828.1:0-95433 GCF_964187855.1 Myxine glutinosa
ACCACTTTTGCACTTGTATTAGTGTGGAAAAAACATTTTTCGCAGTTGTGTTAGTGTTGAAAAACCACTTTTCGCACTTGTGTTAGTGTTGAAAAACCACTTTTCGCACTTGTGTTGGTGCAGGAAACCACTTTTGCACTTCTATTAGTGTGGAAAAAAACACTTTTCGCACTTGTGTTAGTGTTGAAAAACCACTTTTCGCACTTGTGTTAGTGTTGAAAAACCACTTTTCGCACTTGTGTTGGTGCAGGAAACCACTTTTGCACTTGTATTAGTGTGGAAAAAACACTTTTCGCACTTCTGTTAGTGTTGAAAAACCACTTTTCTCACTTGTGTTAGTGTTGAAAAACCACTTTTCGCACTTGTGTTGGTGCAGGAAACCACTTTTGCACTTGTATTAGTGTGGAAAAAACCACTTTTCGCACTTGTGTTAGTGTTGAAAAACCACTTTTCGCACTTGTTGTGGTGCAGGAAACCACTTTTGCACTTGTATTAGTGTGGAAAAAACACTTTTTGCACTTGTGATAGTGTTGAAAAACCACTTTTCGCACTTGTGTTAGTGTTGAAAAACCACTTTTCGCACTTGTGTTCGTGTTGAAAAACCACGTTTCGCTCTTGTGTTGGCGCAGGAAACCACTTTTGCACTTGTATTAGTGTGGAAAAAACACTTTTCGCACTTGTGTTAGTGTTGAAAAACAACTTTTCGCACTTGTGTTAGTGTTGAAAAACCACGTTTCGCTCTTGTGTTGGCGCAGGAAACCACTTTTGCACTTGTATTAGTGTGGAAAAAACACTTTTCGCACTTGTGTTAGTGTTGAAAAACAACTTTTCGCACTTGTGTTAGTGTTGAAAAACAACTTTTCGCACTTGTGTTAGTGTTGAAAAACCACTTTTCGCACTTGTGTTAGTGTTGAAAAACCACTTTTCGCACTTGTATTAGTGTGGAAAAACCACTTTTCGCACTTGTGTTAGTGTTGAAAAACCACTTTTCGCACTTGTGTTAGTGTTGAAAAACCACTTTTTGCACTTGTGATAGTGTTGAAAAACCACTTTTCGCACTTTTGTTGGTGCAGGAAACTACTTTTGCACTTGTATTAGTGTGGAAAAAAACACTTTTGCACTTGTATTAGTGTGGAAAAAACACTTTTCGCACTTGTGTTAGTGTTGAAAAACAACTTTTCGCACTTGTGTTAGTGTTGAAAAACCACTTTTCGCACTTGTGTTAGTGTTGAAAAACCACTTTTCGCACTTGTATTAGTGTGGAAAAACCACTTTTCGCACTTGTGTTAGTGTTGAAAAACCACTTTTCGCACTTGTGTTAGTGTTGAAAAACCACTTTTTGCACTTGTGATAGTGTTGAAAAAACCACTTTTCGCACTTTTGTTGGTGCAGGAAACTACTTTTGCACTTGTATTAGTGTGGAAAAAACACTTTTGCACTTGTATTAGTGTGGAAAAAACACTTTTCGCACTTGTGTTAGTGTTGAAAAACCACTTTTCGCACTTGTGTTAGTGTTGAAAAACCACTTTTCGCACTTGTGTTGGTGCAGGAAACCACTTTTGCACTTGTATTAGTGTGGATGGAAAAAACATTTTTCGCAGTTGTGTTAGTGTTGAAAAACCACTTTTCGCACTTGTGGTTAGTGTTGAAAACCACTTTTCGCACTTGTGTTGGTGCAGGAAACCACTTTTGCACTTCTATTAGTGTGGAAAAAACACTTTTCGCACTTGTGTTAGTGTTGAAAACCACTTTTCGCACTTGTGTTAGTGTTGAAAAACCACTTTTCGCACTTGTGTTGGTGCAGGAAACCACTTTTGCACTTGTATTAGTGTGGAAAAAACACTTTTCGCACTTCTGTTAGTGTTGAAAAACCACTTTTCTCACTTGTGTTAGTGTTGAAAAACCACTTTTCGCACTTGTGTTGGTGCAGGAAACCACTTTTGCACTTGTATTAGTGTGGAAAAACCACTTTTCGCACTTGTGTTAGTGTTGAAAAACCACTTTTCGCACTTGTTGTGGTGCAGGAAACCACTTTTGCACTTGTATTAGTGTGGAAAAAACACTTTTTGCACTTGTGATAGTGTTGAAAAACCACTTTTCGCACTTGTGTTAGTGTTGAAAAACCACTTTTCGCACTTGTGTTCGTGTTGAAAAACCACGTTTCGCTCTTGTGTTGGCGCAGGAAACCACTTTTGCACTTGTATTAGTGTGGAAAAAACACTTTTCGCACTTGTGTTAGTGTTGAAAAACAACTTTTCGCACTTGTGTTAGTGTTGAAAAACCACGTTTCCGCTCTTGTGTTGGCGCAGGAAACCACTTTTGCACTTGTATTAGTGTGGAAAAAACACTTTTCGCACTTGTGTTAGTGTTGAAAAACAACTTTTCGCACTTGTGTTAGTGTTGAAAAACAACTTTTCGCACTTGTGTTAGTGTTGAAAAACCACTTTTCGCACTTGTGTTAGTGTTGAAAAACCACTTTTCGCACTTGTATTAGTGTGGAAAAACCACTTTTCGCACTTGTGTTAGTGTTGAAAAACCACTTTTCGCACTTGTGTTAGTGTTGAAAAACCACTTTTTGCACTTGTGTTAGTGTTGAAAAACCACTTTTCGCACTTGTGTTAGTGTTGAAAAACCACATTTCGCACTTGTGTTAGTGTTGAAAAACCACTTTTCGCACTTGTGTTGGTGCAGGAAACCACTTTTGCACTTGTATTAGTGTGGAAAAAACACTTTTTGCACTTGTGCTAGTGTTGAAAAACCACTTTTCGCACTTGTGTTAGTGTTGAAAAACCACTTTTTGCACTTGTGTTGGTGCAGGAAACCACTTTTGCACTTGTATTAGTGTTGAAAACCACTTTTCGTAATTGTGTTGGTGCAGGAAACCACTTTTGCACTTATATTAGTGTTGAAAAACCACTTTTCGCACTTGTGTTAGTGTTGAAAAACCACTTTTTGCACTTGTGTTGGTGCAGGAAACGACTTTTGCACTTGTATTAGTGTTGAAAAACCACTTTTCGCACTTGTGTTGGTACAGGAAACCACTTTTGCACTTGTATTAGTGTGGAAAAAACACTTTTTGCACTTGTGATAGTGTTGAAAAACCACTTTTCGCACTTGTGTTAGTGTTGAAAAACCACTTTTCGCACTTGTGTTGGTGCAGGAAACCACTTTTGCAGTTGTATTAGTGTGGGAAAACCACTTTTCGCACTTGTGTTAGTGTTGAAAAACCACTTTTCGCACTTGTGTTAGTGTTGAAAAACCACTTTTTACACTTGTGTTAGTGTTGAAAAACCACTTTTCGCACTTGTGTTAGTGTTGAAAAACGACTTTTCGCACTTGTGTTAGTGTTGAAAAACCACTTTCGCACTTGTGTTAGTGTTGAAAAACCACTTTTAGCACTTGTGTTAGTGTTGAAAAACCACATTTCGCACTTGTGTTAGTGTTGAAAAACCACTTTTCGCACTTGTGTTGGTGCAGGAAACCACTTTTGCACTTGTATTAGTGTGGAAAAACCACTTTTCGCACTTGTGTTAGTGTTGAAAAACCACTTTTCGCACTTGTGTTAGTGTTGAAAAAGCACTTTCGCACTTGTGTTGGTGCAGGAAACCACTTTTGGACTTGCATTAGTGTGGAAAAAACACCTTTTTGCACTTGTGATAGTGTTGAAAAACAACTTTTCGCACTTGTGTTAGTGTTGAAAAACAACTTTTCGCACTTGTGTTAGTGTTGAAAAACCACTTTTCGCACTTGTGTTAGTGTTGAAAAACCACTTTTCGCACTTGTATTAGTGTGGAAAAACCACTTTTCGCACTTGTGTTAGTGTTGAAAAACCACTTTTCGCACTTGTGTTAGTGTTGAAAAACCACTTTTTGCACTTGTGTTAGTGTTGAAAAACCACTTTTCGCACTTGTGTTAGTGTTGAAAAACCACATTTCGCACTTGTGTTAGTGTTGAAAAACCACTTTTCGCACTTGTGTTGGTGCAGGAAACCACTTTTGCACTTGTATTAGTGTGGAAAAAACACTTTTTGCACTTGTGCTAGTGTTGAAAAACCACTTTTCGCACTTGTGTTAGTGTTGAAAAACCACTTTTTGCACTTGTGTTGGTGCAGGAAACCACTTTTGCACTTGTATTAGTGTTGAAAACCACTTTTCGTAATTGTGTTGGTGCAGGAAACCACTTTTGCACTTATATTAGTGTTGAAAAACCACTTTTCGCACTTGTGTTAGTGTTGAAAAACCACTTTTTGCACTTGTGTTGGTGCAGGAAACGACTTTTGCACTTGTATTAGTGTTGAAAAACCACTTTTCGCACTTGTGTTGGTACAGGAAACCACTTTTGCACTTGTATTAGTGTGGAAAAAACACTTCGCACTTGTGTTAGTGTTGAAAAACCACTTTTCGCACTTGTGTTAGTGTTGAAAAACCACTTTTCGCACTTGTGTTGGTGCAGGAAACCACTTTTGCACTTGTATTAGTGTGGAAAAAACACTTTTCGCACTTGTGTTAGTGTTGAAAAACCACTTTTCACACTTGTGTTAGTGTTGAAAAACCACTTTTCGCACTTGTGTTTGTGCAGGAAACCACTTTTGCACTTGTATTAGTGTGGAAAAAACACTTTTCGCACTTCTGTTAGTGTTGAAAAACCACTTATCGCACTTGTGTTAGTGTTGAAAAACCACTTTTCGCACTTGTGTTGGTGCAGGAAACCACTTTTGCACTTGTATTAGTGTTGAAAAAACACTTTTCGCACTTGTTTTGGTGCAGGAAACCACTTTTGCACTTGTATTAGTGTGGAAAAAACACTTTTTGCACTTGTGTTAGTGTTGAACAACCACTTTTCGCACTTGTGTTAGTGTTGAAAAACCACTTTTCGCACTTGTGTTGGTGCAGGAAACCACTTTTGCACTTGTATTAGTGTGGAAAAAACACTTTTCGCACTTGTGTTAGTGTTGAAAAACCACTTTTCGCACTTGTGTTAGTGTTGAAAAACCACTTTTTGCACTTGTGTTAGTGTTGAAAAACCACTTTTCGCACTTGTGTTGGCGCAGGAAACCAATTTTGCACGTGTATTAGTGTGGAAAAAACACTTTTCGCACTTGTGTTAGTGTTGAAAAACCACTTTTCGCACTTGTGTTAGTGTTGAAAAACCACTTTTCGCACTTGTGTTGGTGCAGGAAACCACTTTTGCACTTGTATTAGTGTGCAAAAAACACTTTTCGCACTTCTGTTAGTGTTGAAAAACCACTTTTCCCACTTGTGTTAGTGTTGAAAAACCACTTTTCGCACTTGTGTTGGTGCAGGAAACCACTTTTGCACTTGTATTAGTGTGGAAAAACCACTTTTCGCACATGTGTTAGTGTTGAAAAACCACTTTTCGCACTTTTGTTGGTGCAGGAAACCACTTTTGCACTTGTATTAGTGTGGAAAAACCACTTTTTGCACGTGTGATAGTGTTGAAAAACCACTTTTCGCACTTGTGTTAGTGTTGAAAAACCACTTTTCGCACTTGTGTTGGTGCAGGAAACCACTTTTGCACTTGTATTAGTGTGGAAAAACCACTTTTTGCACTTGTGATAGTGTTGAAAAACCACTTTTCACACTTGTGTTAGTGTTGAAAAACCACTTTTCGCACTTGTGTTGGTGCAGGAAACCACTTTTGCACTTGTATTAGTGTGGAAAAACCACTTTTTGCACTTGTGATAGTGTTGAAAAACCACTTTTCGCACTTGTGATAGTGTTGAAAAACCACTTTTCGCACTTGTGTTAGTGTTGAAAAACCACTTTTCGCACTTGTGTTGGTGCAGGAAACCACTTTTGCACTTGTATTAGTGTGGAAAACCACTTTTTGCACTTGTGATAGTGTTGAAAAACCACTTTTCGCACTTGTGTTGGTGCAGGAAACCACTTTTGCACTTGTATTAGTGTGGAAAAAACACTTTTCGCACTTGTGTTAGTGTTGAAAAACCACTTTTCGCACTTGTGTTAGTGTTGAAACCCACTTTTCGCACTTGTGTTGGTGCAGGAAACCACTTTTGCACTTGTATTAGTGTGGAAAAAACACTTTTCGCACTTCTGTTAGTGTTGAAAAACCACTTTTCGCACTTGTGTTAGTGTTGAAAAACCACTTTTCGCACTTGTTTTGGTGCAGGAAACCACTTTTGCACTTGTATTAGTGTGGAAAAAACACTTTTCGCACTTGTGTTAGTGTTGAAAAACCACTTTTCGCACTTGTGTTAGTGTTGAAAAAACACTTTTCGCACTTTTGTTGGTGCAGGAAACCACTTTTGCACTTGTATTAGTATGGAAAAAACACTTTTTGCACTTGTGATAGTGTTGAAAAACCACTTTTCGCACTTGTGTTAGTGTTGAAAAACCACTTTTCGCACTTGTGTTGGTGCAGGAAACCACTTTTGCACTTGTATTAGTGTGGAAAAACCACTTTTTGCACTTGTGATAGCGTTGAAAAACCACTTCTCGCACTTGTGTTAGTGTTGAAAAACCACTTTTCGCACTCGTGTTAGTGTTGAAAAACCACTTTTCGCACTTGTGTTGGTGCAGGAAACCACTTTTGCACGTGTATTAGTGTGGAAAAAACACTTTTGGCACTTGTGTTAGTGTTGAAAAACCACTTTTCGCACTTGTGTTAGTGTTGAAAAACCACTTTTCGCACTTGTGTTGGTGCAGGAAACCACTTTTGCACTTGTATTAGTGTGGAAAAAACACTTTTCGCACTTGGGTTAGAGTTGAAAAACCACTTTTCGCACTTGTGTTAGTGTTGAATCACCACTTTTCGCACTTGTGTTAGTGCAGGAAACCACTTTTGCACTTGTATTAGTGTGGAAAAAACACTTTTCGCACTTGTGTTAGTGTTGAAAAACCACTTTTTGCACTTGTGTTAGTGTTGAAAAACCAGTTTTCGCACTCGTGTTGGTGCAGGAAACCACTTTTGCACTTGTATTAGTGTGGAAAAACCACTTTTCGCACTTGTGTTAGTGTTGAAAAACCACTTTTCGCACTTGTGTTAGTGTTGAAAAACCACTTTTCGCACTTTTGTTGGTGCAGGAAACCACTTTTGCACTTGTATTAGTGTGGAAAAACACTTTTGGCACTTGTGATAGTGTTGAAAAACCACTTTTCGCACTTGTGTTAGTGTTGAAAAACCACTTGGCGCACTTGTGTTGGTGCAGGAAACCACTTTTGCACTTGTATTAGTGTGGAAAAACCACTTTTTGCACTTGTGTTTGGTGCAGGAAACCACTTTTGCACGTGTATTAGTGTGGAAAAAACACTTTTCGCACTTGTGTTAGTGTTGAAAAACCACTTTTCGCACTTGTGTTAGTGTTGAAAAACCACTTTTCGCACTTGTGTTGGTGCAGGAAACTACTTTTGCACTTGTATTAGTGTGGAAAAAAACACTTTTCGCACTTGTGTTAGTGTTGAAAAACCACTTTTCCCACTTGTGTTAGTGTTGAAAAACCACTTTTTGCACTTGTGTTGGTGCAGGAAACCGCTTTTGCACTTGTATTAGTGTGGAAAAACCACTTTTCGCACTTGTGTTAGTGTTGAAAAACCACTTTTCGCACTTGTGTTAGTGTTGAAAAACCACTTTTCGCACTTTTGTTGGTGCAGGAAACCACTTTTGCACTTCTATTAGTGTGGAAAAAACACTTTTGGCACTTGTGATAGTGTTGAAAAACCACTTTTCGCACTTGTGTTGGTGCAGGAAACCACTTTTGCACTTGTATTAGTGTGGAAAAACCACTTTTTGCACTTGTGATAGTGTTGAAAAACCACTTTTCGCACTTGTGTTAGTGTCGAAAAACCACTTTTCGCACTTGTGTTGGTGCAGGAAACCACTTTTGCACTTGTATTAATGTGGAAAAAACACTTTTGGTACTTGTGATAGTGTTGAAAAACCACTTTTCGCACTTGTGTTAGTGTTGAAAAACCACTTTTCGCACTTGTGTTGGTGCAGGAAACTACTTTTGCACTTGTATTAGTGTGGAAAACCACTTTTTGCACTTGTGATAGTGTTGAAAAACCACTTTACGCACTTGTGTTAGTGTTGAAAAACCACTTTTCGCACTTGTGTTGGTGCAGGAAACCACTTTTGCACTTGTATTAGTGTGGAAAAAACACTTTTTGCACTTGTGATAGTGTTGAAAAACCACTTTTTGCACTTGTGTTAGTGTTGAATAACCACTTTTCGCACTTGTGTTGGTGCAGGAAACCACTTTTGCACTTGTATTAGTGTGGAAAAACCACTTTTCGCACTTGTGTTAGTGTTGAAAAACCACTTTTCGCACTTTTGTTGGTACAGGAAACCACTTTTGCACTTGTATTAGTGTGGAAAAAACACTTTTTGCACTTGTGATAGTGTTGAAAAACCACTTTTCGCACTTGTGTTATTGTTGAAAAACCACTTTTCGCACATGTGTTGGTGCAGGAAACCACTTTTGCACTTGTATTAGTGTGGAAAAACCACTTTTTGCACTTGTGATAGTGTTGAAAAACCACTTTTCGCACTTTTGTTGGTGCAGGAAACTACTTTTGCACTTGTATTAGTGTGGAAAAAACACTTTTGCACTTGTATTAGTGTGGAAAAAACACTTTTCGCACTTGTGTTAGTGTTGAAAAACCACTTTTCGCACTTGTGTTAGTGTTGAAAAACCACTTTTCGCACTTGTGTTGGTGCAGGAAACCACTTTTGCACTTGTATTAGTGTGGAAAAAACATTTTTCGCAGTTGTGTTAGTGTTGAAAAACCACTTTTCGCACTTGTGTTAGTGTTGAAAAACCACTTTTCGCACTTGTGTTGGTGCAGGAAACCACTTTTGCACTTCTATTAGTGTGGAAAAAACACTTTTCGCACTTGTGTTAGTGTTGAAAAACCACTTTTCGCACTTGTGTTAGTGTTGAAAAACCACTTTTCGCACTTGTGTTGGTGCAGGAAACCACTTTTGCACTTGTATTAGTGTGGAAAAAACACTTTTCGCACTTCTGTTAGTGTTGAAAAACCACTTTTCTCACTTGTGTTAGTGTTGAAAAACCACTTTTCGCACTTGTGTTGGTGCAGGAAACCACTTTTGCACTTGTATTAGTGTGGAAAAACCACTTTTCGCACTTGTGTTAGTGTTGAAAAACCACTTTTCGCACTTGTTGTGGTGCAGGAAACCACTTTTGCACTTGTATTAGTGTGGAAAAAACACTTTTTGCACTTGTGATAGTGTTGAAAAACCACTTTTCGCACTTGTGTTAGTGTTGAAAAACCACTTTTCGCACTTGTGTTCGTGTTGAAAAACCACGTTTCGCTCTTGTGTTGGCGCAGGAAACCACTTTTGCACTTGTATTAGTGTGGAAAAAACACTTTTCGCACTTGTGTTAGTGTTGAAAAACAACTTTTCGCACTTGTGTTAGTGTTGAAAAACCACGTTTCGCTCTTGTGTTGGCGCAGGAAACCACTTTTGCACTTGTATTAGTGTGGAAAAAACACTTTTCGCACTTGTGTTAGTGTTGAAAAACAACTTTTCGCACTTGTGTTAGTGTTGAAAAACAACTTTTCGCACTTGTGTTAGTGTTGAAAAACCACTTTTCGCACTTGTGTTAGTGTTGAAAAACCACTTTTCGCACTTGTATTAGTGTGGAAAAACCACTTTTCGCACTTGTGTTAGTGTTGAAAAACCACTTTTCGCACTTGTGTTAGTGTTGAAAAACCACTTTTTGCACTTGTGATAGTGTTGAAAAACCACTTTTCGCACTTTTGTTGGTGCAGGAAACTACTTTTGCACTTGTATTAGTGTGGAAAAAACACTTTTGCACTTGTATTAGTGTGGAAAAAACACTTTTCGCACTTGTGTTAGTGTTGAAAAACAACTTTTCGCACTTGTGTTAGTGTTGAAAAACCACTTTTCGCACTTGTGTTAGTGTTGAAAAACCACTTTTCGCACTTGTATTAGTGTGGAAAAACCACTTTTCGCACTTGTGTTAGTGTTGAAAAACCACTTTTCGCACTTGTGTTAGTGTTGAAAAACCACTTTTTGCACTTGTGATAGTGTTGAAAAACCACTTTTCGCACTTTTGTTGGTGCAGGAAACTACTTTTGCACTTGTATTAGTGTGGAAAAAACACTTTTGCACTTGTATTAGTGTGGAAAAAACACTTTTCGCACTTGTGTTAGTGTTGAAAAACCACTTTTCGCACTTGTGTTAGTGTTGAAAAACCACTTTTCGCACTTGTGTTGGTGCAGGAAACCACTTTTGCACTTGTATTAGTGTGGAAAAAACATTTTTCGCAGTTGTGTTAGTGTTGAAAAACCACTTTTCGCACTTGTGTTAGTGTTGAAAAACCACTTTTCGCACTTGTGTTGGTGCAGGAAACCACTTTTGCACTTCTATTAGTGTGGAAAAAACACTTTTCGCACTTGTGTTAGTGTTGAAAAACCACTTTTCGCACTTGTGTTAGTGTTGAAAAACCACTTTTCGCACTTGTGTTGGTGCAGGAAACCACTTTTGCACTTGTATTAGTGTGGAAAAAACACTTTTCGCACTTCTGTTAGTGTTGAAAAACCACTTTTCTCACTTGTGTTAGTGTTGAAAAACCACTTTTCGCACTTGTGTTGGTGCAGGAAACCACTTTTGCACTTGTATTAGTGTGGAAAAACCACTTTTCGCACTTGTGTTAGTGTTGAAAAACCACTTTTCGCACTTGTTGTGGTGCAGGAAACCACTTTTGCACTTGTATTAGTGTGGAAAAAACACTTTTTGCACTTGTGATAGTGTTGAAAAACCACTTTTCGCACTTGTGTTAGTGTTGAAAAACCACTTTTCGCACTTGTGTTCGTGTTGAAAAACCACGTTTCGCTCTTGTGTTGGCGCAGGAAACCACTTTTGCACTTGTATTAGTGTGGAAAAAACACTTTTCGCACTTGTGTTAGTGTTGAAAAACAACTTTTCGCACTTGTGTTAGTGTTGAAAAACCACGTTTCGCTCTTGTGTTGGCGCAGGAAACCACTTTTGCACTTGTATTAGTGTGGAAAAAACACTTTTCGCACTTGTGTTAGTGTTGAAAAACAACTTTTCGCACTTGTGTTAGTGTTGAAAAACAACTTTTCGCACTTGTGTTAGTGTTGAAAAACCACTTTTCGCACTTGTGTTAGTGTTGAAAAACCACTTTTCGCACTTGTATTAGTGTGGAAAAACCACTTTTCGCACTTGTGTTAGTGTTGAAAAACCACTTTTCGCACTTGTGTTAGTGTTGAAAAACCACTTTTTGCACTTGTGTTAGTGTTGAAAAACCACTTTTCGCACTTGTGTTAGTGTTGAAAAACCACATTTCGCACTTGTGTTAGTGTTGAAAAACCACTTTTCGCACTTGTGTTGGTGCAGGAAACCACTTTTGCACTTGTATTAGTGTGGAAAAAACACTTTTTGCACTTGTGCTAGTGTTGAAAAACCACTTTTCGCACTTGTGTTAGTGTTGAAAAACCACTTTTTGCACTTGTGTTGGTGCAGGAAACCACTTTTGCACTTGTATTAGTGTTGAAAACCACTTTTCGTAATTGTGTTGGTGCAGGAAACCACTTTTGCACTTATATTAGTGTTGAAAAACCACTTTTCGCACTTGTGTTAGTGTTGAAAAACCACTTTTTGCACTTGTGTTGGTGCAGGAAACGACTTTTGCACTTGTATTAGTGTTGAAAAACCACTTTTCGCACTTGTGTTGGTACAGGAAACCACTTTTGCACTTGTATTAGTGTGGAAAAAACACTTTTTGCACTTGTGATAGTGTTGAAAAACCACTTTTCGCACTTGTGTTAGTGTTGAAAAACCACTTTTCGCACTTGTGTTGGTGCAGGAAACCACTTTTGCAGTTGTATTAGTGTGGGAAAACCACTTTTCGCACTTGTGTTAGTGTTGAAAAACCACTTTTCGCACTTGTGTTAGTGTTGAAAAACCACTTTTTACACTTGTGTTAGTGTTGAAAAACCACTTTTCGCACTTGTGTTAGTGTTGAAAAAGGACTTTTCGCACTTGTGTTAGTGTTGAAAAACCACTTTCGCACTTGTGTTAGTGTTGAAAAACCACTTTTAGCACTTGTGTTAGTGTTGAAAAACCACATTTCGCACTTGTGTTAGTGTTGAAAAACCACTTTTCGCACTTGTGTTGGTGCAGGAAACCACTTTTGCACTTGTATTAGTGTGGAAAAACCACTTTTCGCACTTGTGTTAGTGTTGAAAAACCACTTTTCGCACTTGTGTTAGTGTTGAAAAAGCACTTTCGCACTTGTGTTGGTGCAGGAAACCACTTTTGGACTTGCATTAGTGTGGAAAAAACACCTTTTTGCACTTGTGATAGTGTTGAAAAACGACTTTTCGCACTTGTGTTAGTGTTGAAAAACCACTTTTCGCACTTGTATTAGTGTGGAAAAACCACTTTTCGCACTTGTGTTAGTGTTGAAAAACCACTTTTCGCACTTGTGTTAGTGTTGAAAAACCACTTTTTGCACTTGTGTTAGTGTTGAAAAACCACTTTTCGCACTTGTGTTAGTGTTGAAAAACCACATTTCGCACTTGTGTTAGTGTTGAAAAACCACTTTTTGCACTTGTGTTGGTGCAGGAAACCACTTTTGCACTTGTATTAGTGTGGAAAAAACACTTTTTGCACTTGTGATAGTGTTGAAAAACCACTTTTCGCACTTGTGTTAGTGTTGAAAAACCACTTTTTGCACTTTTGTTGGTGCAGGAAACCACTTTTGCACTTGTATTAGTGTTGAAAAACCACTTTTCGCACTTGTGTTGGTGCAGGAAACCACTTTTGCACTTATATTAGTGTTGAAAAACCACTTTTCGCACTTGTGTTAGTGTTGAAAAACCACTTTTTGCACTTGTGTTGGTGCAGGAAACCACTTTTGCACTTGTATTAGTGTTGAAAAACCACTTTTCGCACTTGTGTTGGTACAGGAAACCACTTTTGCACTTGTATTAGTGTGGAAAAAACACTTTTTGCACTTGTGATAGTGTTGAAAAACCACTTTTCGCACTTGTGCTAGTGTTGAAAAACCACTTTTCGCACTTGTGTTGGTGCAGGAAACCACTTTTGCAGTTGTATTAGTGTGGAAAAACCACTTTTCGCACTTGTGTTAGTGTTGAAAAACCACTTTTCGCACTTGTGTTAGTGTTGAAAAACCACTTTTTACACTTGTGTTAGTGTTGAAAAACCACTTTTCGCACTTGTGTTAGTGTTGAAAAACGACTTTTCGCACTTGTGTTAGTGTTGAAAAACCACTTTCGCACTTGTGTTAGTGTTGAAAAACCACTTTTCGCACTTGTGTTAGTGTTGAAAAACCACATTTCGCACTTGTGTTAGTGTTGAAAAACCACTTTTCGCACTTGTGTTGGTGCAGGAAACCACTTTTGCACTTGTATTAGTGTGGAAAAACCACTTTTCGCACTTGTGTTAGTGTTGAAAAACCACTTTTCGCACTTGTGTTAGTGTTGAAAAACCACTTTTCGCACTTGTGTTGGTGCAGGAAACCACTTTTGGACTTGCATTAGTGTGGAAAAAACACCTTTTTGCACTTGTGATAGTGTTGAAAAACGACTTTTCGCACTTTTGTTAGTGTTGAAAAACCACATTTCGCACTTGTGTTAGTGTTGAAAAACCACTTTTCGCACTTGTGTTAGTGTTGAAAAAACACTTTTCGCACTTGTGTTAGTGTGGAAAAAACACTTTTTGCACTTGTGATAGTGTTGAAAAAACACTTTTCGCACTTGTGTTAGTGTTGAAAAACCACTTTTCGCACTTGTATTAGTGTGGAAAAACCACTTTTCGCACTTGTGTTAGTGTTGAAAAACCACTTTTCGCACTTGTGTTAGTGTTGAAAAACCACTTTTTGCACTTGTGTTAGTGTTGAAAAACCACTTTTCGCACTTGTGTTAGTGTTGAAAAACCACATTTCGCACTTGTGTTAGTGTTGAAAAACCACTTTTCGCACTTGTGTTGGTGCAGGAAACCACTTTTGCACTTGTATTAGTGTGGAAAAAACACTTTTTGCACTTGTGATAGTGTTGAAAAACCACTTTTCGCACTTGTGTTAGTGTTGAAAAACCACTTTTTGCACTTGTGTTGGTGCAGGAAACCACTTTTGCACTTGTATTAGTGTTGAAAAACCACTTTTCGCACTTGTGTTGGTGCAGGAAACCACTTTTGCACTTGTATTAGTGTGGAAAAAACACTTTTTGCACTTGTGGTAGTGTTGAAAAACCACTTTTCGCACTTGTGTTAGTGTTGAAAAACCACTTTTCGCACTTGTGTTGGTGCAGGAAACCACTTTTGCAGTTGTATTAGTGTGAAAAAACCACTTTTCGCACTTGTGTTAGTGTTGAAAAACCACTTTTCGCACTTGTGTTAGTGTTGAAAAACCACTTTTTACACTTGTGTTAGTGTTGAAAAACCACGTTTCGCTCTTGTGTTGGCGCAGGAAACCACTTTTGCACTTGTATTAGTGTGGAAAAAACACTTTTCACACTTGTGTTAGTGTTGAAATACAACTTTTCGCACTTGTGTTAGTGTTGAAAAACCACGTTTCGCTCTTGTGTTGGCGCAGGAAACCACTTTTGCACTTGTATTAGTGTGGAAAAAACACTTTTCGCACTTGTGTTAGTGTTGAAAAACAACTTTTCGCACTTGTGTTAGTGTTGAAAAACAACTTTTCGCACTTGTGTTAGTGTTGAAAAACCACTTTTCGCACTTGTGTTAGTGTTGAAAAACCACTTTTCGCACTTGTATTAGTGTGGAAAAACCACTTTTCGCACTTGTGTTAGTGTTGAAAAACCACTTTTCGCACTTGTGTTAGTGTTGAAAAACCACTTTTTGCACTTGTGTTAGTGTTGAAAAACCACTTTTCGCACTTGTGTTAGTGTTGAAAAACCACATTTCGCACTTGTGTTAGTGTTGAAAAACCACTTTTCGCACTTGTGTTGGTGCAGGAAACCACTTTTGCACTTGTATTAGTGTGGAAAAAACACTTTTTGCACTTGTGCTAGTGTTGAAAAACCACTTTTCGCACTTGTGTTAGTGTTGAAAAACCACTTTTTGCACTTGTGTTGGTGCAGGAAACCACTTTTGCACTTGTATTAGTGTTGAAAACCACTTTTCGTAATTGTGTTGGTGCAGGAAACCACTTTTGCACTTATATTAGTGTTGAAAAACCACTTTTCGCACTTGTGTTAGTGTTGAAAAACCACTTTTTGCACTTGTGTTGGTGCAGGAAACGACTTTTGCACTTGTATTAGTGTTGAAAAACCACTTTTCGCACTTGTGTTGGTACAGGAAACCACTTTTGCACTTGTATTAGTGTGGAAAAAACACTTCGCACTTGTGTTAGTGTTGAAAAACCACTTTTCGCACTTGTGTTAGTGTTGAAAAACCACTTTTCGCACTTGTGTTGGTGCAGGAAACCACTTTTGCACTTGTATTAGTGTGGAAAAAACACTTTTCGCACTTGTGTTAGTGTTGAAAAACCACTTTTCACACTTGTGTTAGTGTTGAAAAACCACTTTTCGCACTTGTGTTTGTGCAGGAAACCACTTTTGCACTTGTATTAGTGTGGAAAAAACACTTTTCGCACTTCTGTTAGTGTTGAAAAACCACTTATCGCACTTGTGTTAGTGTTGAAAAACCACTTTTCGCACTTGTGTTGGTGCAGGAAACCACTTTTGCACTTGTATTAGTGTTGAAAAAACACTTTTCGCACTTGTTTTGGTGCAGGAAACCACTTTTGCACTTGTATTAGTGTGGAAAAAACACTTTTTGCACTTGTGTTAGTGTTGAACAACCACTTTTCGCACTTGTGTTAGTGTTGAAAAACCACTTTTCGCACTTGTGTTGGTGCAGGAAACCACTTTTGCACTTGTATTAGTGTGGAAAAAACACTTTTCGCACTTGTGTTAGTGTTGAAAAACCACTTTTCGCACTTGTGTTAGTGTTGAAAAACCACTTTTTGCACTTGTGTTAGTGTTGAAAAACCACTTTTCGCACTTGTGTTGGCGCAGGAAACCAATTTTGCACGTGTATTAGTGTGGAAAAAACACTTTTCGCACTTGTGTTAGTGTTGAAAAACCACTTTTCGCACTTGTGTTAGTGTTGAAAAACCACTTTTCGCACTTGTGTTGGTGCAGGAAACCACTTTTGCACTTGTATTAGTGTGCAAAAAACACTTTTCGCACTTCTGTTAGTGTTGAAAAACCACTTTTCCCACTTGTGTTAGTGTTGAAAAACCACTTTTCGCACTTGTGTTGGTGCAGGAAACCACTTTTGCACTTGTATTAGTGTGGAAAAACCACTTTTCGCACATGTGTTAGTGTTGAAAAACCACTTTTCGCACTTTTGTTGGTGCAGGAAACCACTTTTGCACTTGTATTAGTGTGGAAAAACCACTTTTTGCACGTGTGATAGTGTTGAAAAACCACTTTTCGCACTTGTGTTAGTGTTGAAAAACCACTTTTCGCACTTGTGTTGGTGCAGGAAACCACTTTTGCACTTGTATTAGTGTGGAAAAACCACTTTTTGCACTTGTGATAGTGTTGAAAAACCACTTTTCACACTTGTGTTAGTGTTGAAAAACCACTTTTCGCACTTGTGTTGGTGCAGGAAACCACTTTTGCACTTGTATTAGTGTGGAAAAACCACTTTTTGCACTTGTGATAGTGTTGAAAAACCACTTTTCGCACTTGTGATAGTGTTGAAAAACCACTTTTCGCACTTGTGTTAGTGTTGAAAAACCACTTTTCGCACTTGTGTTGGTGCAGGAAACCACTTTTGCACTTGTATTAGTGTGGAAAACCACTTTTTGCACTTGTGATAGTGTTGAAAAACCACTTTTCGCACTTGTGTTGGTGCAGGAAACCACTTTTGCACTTGTATTAGTGTGGAAAAAACACTTTTCGCACTTGTGTTAGTGTTGAAAAACCACTTTTCGCACTTGTGTTAGTGTTGAAACCCACTTTTCGCACTTGTGTTGGTGCAGGAAACCACTTTTGCACTTGTATTAGTGTGGAAAAAACACTTTTCGCACTTCTGTTAGTGTTGAAAAACCACTTTTCGCACTTGTGTTAGTGTTGAAAAACCACTTTTCGCACTTGTTTTGGTGCAGGAAACCACTTTTGCACTTGTATTAGTGTGGAAAAAACACTTTTCGCACTTGTGTTAGTGTTGAAAAACCACTTTTCGCACTTGTGTTAGTGTTGAAAAAACACTTTTCGCACTTTTGTTGGTGCAGGAAACCACTTTTGCACTTGTATTAGTATGGAAAAAACACTTTTTGCACTTGTGATAGTGTTGAAAAACCACTTTTCGCACTTGTGTTAGTGTTGAAAAACCACTTTTCGCACTTGTGTTGGTGCAGGAAACCACTTTTGCACTTGTATTAGTGTGGAAAAACCACTTTTTGCACTTGTGATAGCGTTGAAAAACCACTTCTCGCACTTGTGTTAGTGTTGAAAAACCACTTTTCGCACTCGTGTTAGTGTTGAAAAACCACTTTTCGCACTTGTGTTGGTGCAGGAAACCACTTTTGCACGTGTATTAGTGTGGAAAAAACACTTTTGGCACTTGTGTTAGTGTTGAAAAACCACTTTTCGCACTTGTGTTAGTGTTGAAAAACCACTTTTCGCACTTGTGTTGGTGCAGGAAACCACTTTTGCACTTGTATTAGTGTGGAAAAAACACTTTTCGCACTTGGGTTAGAGTTGAAAAACCACTTTTCGCACTTGTGTTAGTGTTGAATCACCACTTTTCGCACTTGTGTTAGTGCAGGAAACCACTTTTGCACTTGTATTAGTGTGGAAAAAACACTTTTCGCACTTGTGTTAGTGTTGAAAAACCACTTTTTGCACTTGTGTTAGTGTTGAAAAACCAGTTTTCGCACTCGTGTTGGTGCAGGAAACCACTTTTGCACTTGTATTAGTGTGGAAAAACCACTTTTCGCACTTGTGTTAGTGTTGAAAAACCACTTTTCGCACTTGTGTTAGTGTTGAAAAACCACTTTTCGCACTTTTGTTGGTGCAGGAAACCACTTTTGCACTTGTATTAGTGTGGAAAAACACTTTTGGCACTTGTGATAGTGTTGAAAAACCACTTTTCGCACTTGTGTTAGTGTTGAAAAACCACTTGGCGCACTTGTGTTGGTGCAGGAAACCACTTTTGCACTTGTATTAGTGTGGAAAAACCACTTTTTGCACTTGTGTTTGGTGCAGGAAACCACTTTTGCACGTGTATTAGTGTGGAAAAAACACTTTTCGCACTTGTGTTAGTGTTGAAAAACCACTTTTCGCACTTGTGTTAGTGTTGAAAAACCACTTTTCGCACTTGTGTTGGTGCAGGAAACTACTTTTGCACTTGTATTAGTGTGGAAAAAAACACTTTTCGCACTTGTGTTAGTGTTGAAAAACCACTTTTCCCACTTGTGTTAGTGTTGAAAAACCACTTTTTGCACTTGTGTTGGTGCAGGAAACCGCTTTTGCACTTGTATTAGTGTGGAAAAACCACTTTTCGCACTTGTGTTAGTGTTGAAAAACCACTTTTCGCACTTGTGTTAGTGTTGAAAAACCACTTTTCGCACTTTTGTTGGTGCAGGAAACCACTTTTGCACTTCTATTAGTGTGGAAAAAACACTTTTGGCACTTGTGATAGTGTTGAAAAACCACTTTTCGCACTTGTGTTGGTGCAGGAAACCACTTTTGCACTTGTATTAGTGTGGAAAAACCACTTTTTGCACTTGTGATAGTGTTGAAAAACCACTTTTCGCACTTGTGTTAGTGTCGAAAAACCACTTTTCGCACTTGTGTTGGTGCAGGAAACCACTTTTGCACTTGTATTAATGTGGAAAAAACACTTTTGGTACTTGTGATAGTGTTGAAAAACCACTTTTCGCACTTGTGTTAGTGTTGAAAAACCACTTTTCGCACTTGTGTTGGTGCAGGAAACTACTTTTGCACTTGTATTAGTGTGGAAAACCACTTTTTGCACTTGTGATAGTGTTGAAAAACCACTTTACGCACTTGTGTTAGTGTTGAAAAACCACTTTTCGCACTTGTGTTGGTGCAGGAAACCACTTTTGCACTTGTATTAGTGTGGAAAAAACACTTTTTGCACTTGTGATAGTGTTGAAAAACCACTTTTTGCACTTGTGTTAGTGTTGAATAACCACTTTTCGCACTTGTGTTGGTGCAGGAAACCACTTTTGCACTTGTATTAGTGTGGAAAAACCACTTTTCGCACTTGTGTTAGTGTTGAAAAACCACTTTTCGCACTTTTGTTGGTACAGGAAACCACTTTTGCACTTGTATTAGTGTGGAAAAAACACTTTTTGCACTTGTGATAGTGTTGAAAAACCACTTTTCGCACTTGTGTTATTGTTGAAAAACCACTTTTCGCACATGTGTTGGTGCAGGAAACCACTTTTGCACTTGTATTAGTGTGGAAAAACCACTTTTTGCACTTGTGATAGTGTTGAAAAACCACTTTTCGCACTTTTGTTGGTGCAGGAAACTACTTTTGCACTTGTATTAGTGTGGAAAAAACACTTTTGCACTTGTATTAGTGTGGAAAAAACACTTTTCGCACTTGTGTTAGTGTTGAAAAACCACTTTTCGCACTTGTGTTAGTGTTGAAAAACCACTTTTCGCACTTGTGTTGGTGCAGGAAACCACTTTTGCACTTGTATTAGTGTGGAAAAAACATTTTTCGCAGTTGTGTTAGTGTTGAAAAACCACTTTTCGCACTTGTGTTAGTGTTGAAAAACCACTTTTCGCACTTGTGTTGGTGCAGGAAACCACTTTTGCACTTCTATTAGTGTGGAAAAAACACTTTTCGCACTTGTGTTAGTGTTGAAAAACCACTTTTCGCACTTGTGTTAGTGTTGAAAAACCACTTTTCGCACTTGTGTTGGTGCAGGAAACCACTTTTGCACTTGTATTAGTGTGGAAAAAACACTTTTCGCACTTCTGTTAGTGTTGAAAAACCACTTTTCTCACTTGTGTTAGTGTTGAAAAACCACTTTTCGCACTTGTGTTGGTGCAGGAAACCACTTTTGCACTTGTATTAGTGTGGAAAAACCACTTTTCGCACTTGTGTTAGTGTTGAAAAACCACTTTTCGCACTTGTTGTGGTGCAGGAAACCACTTTTGCACTTGTATTAGTGTGGAAAAAACACTTTTTGCACTTGTGATAGTGTTGAAAAACCACTTTTCGCACTTGTGTTAGTGTTGAAAAACCACTTTTCGCACTTGTGTTCGTGTTGAAAAACCACGTTTCGCTCTTGTGTTGGCGCAGGAAACCACTTTTGCACTTGTATTAGTGTGGAAAAAACACTTTTCGCACTTGTGTTAGTGTTGAAAAACAACTTTTCGCACTTGTGTTAGTGTTGAAAAACCACGTTTCGCTCTTGTGTTGGCGCAGGAAACCACTTTTGCACTTGTATTAGTGTGGAAAAAACACTTTTCGCACTTGTGTTAGTGTTGAAAAACAACTTTTCGCACTTGTGTTAGTGTTGAAAAACAACTTTTCGCACTTGTGTTAGTGTTGAAAAACCACTTTTCGCACTTGTGTTAGTGTTGAAAAACCACTTTTCGCACTTGTATTAGTGTGGAAAAACCACTTTTCGCACTTGTGTTAGTGTTGAAAAACCACTTTTCGCACTTGTGTTAGTGTTGAAAAACCACTTTTTGCACTTGTGATAGTGTTGAAAAACCACTTTTCGCACTTTTGTTGGTGCAGGAAACTACTTTTGCACTTGTATTAGTGTGGAAAAAACACTTTTGCACTTGTATTAGTGTGGAAAAAACACTTTTCGCACTTGTGTTAGTGTTGAAAAACAACTTTTCGCACTTGTGTTAGTGTTGAAAAACCACTTTTCGCACTTGTGTTAGTGTTGAAAAACCACTTTTCGCACTTGTATTAGTGTGGAAAAACCACTTTTCGCACTTGTGTTAGTGTTGAAAAACCACTTTTCGCACTTGTGTTAGTGTTGAAAAACCACTTTTTGCACTTGTGATAGTGTTGAAAAACCACTTTTCGCACTTTTGTTGGTGCAGGAAACTACTTTTGCACTTGTATTAGTGTGGAAAAAACACTTTTGCACTTGTATTAGTGTGGAAAAAACACTTTTCGCACTTGTGTTAGTGTTGAAAAACCACTTTTCGCACTTGTGTTAGTGTTGAAAAACCACTTTTCGCACTTGTGTTGGTGCAGGAAACCACTTTTGCACTTGTATTAGTGTGGAAAAAACATTTTTCGCAGTTGTGTTAGTGTTGAAAAACCACTTTTCGCACTTGTGTTAGTGTTGAAAAACCACTTTTCGCACTTGTGTTGGTGCAGGAAACCACTTTTGCACTTCTATTAGTGTGGAAAAAACACTTTTCGCACTTGTGTTAGTGTTGAAAAACCACTTTTCGCACTTGTGTTAGTGTTGAAAAACCACTTTTCGCACTTGTGTTGGTGCAGGAAACCACTTTTGCACTTGTATTAGTGTGGAAAAAACACTTTTCGCACTTCTGTTAGTGTTGAAAAACCACTTTTCTCACTTGTGTTAGTGTTGAAAAACCACTTTTCGCACTTGTGTTGGTGCAGGAAACCACTTTTGCACTTGTATTAGTGTGGAAAAACCACTTTTCGCACTTGTGTTAGTGTTGAAAAACCACTTTTCGCACTTGTTGTGGTGCAGGAAACCACTTTTGCACTTGTATTAGTGTGGAAAAAACACTTTTTGCACTTGTGATAGTGTTGAAAAACCACTTTTCGCACTTGTGTTAGTGTTGAAAAACCACTTTTCGCACTTGTGTTCGTGTTGAAAAACCACGTTTCGCTCTTGTGTTGGCGCAGGAAACCACTTTTGCACTTGTATTAGTGTGGAAAAAACACTTTTCGCACTTGTGTTAGTGTTGAAAAACAACTTTTCGCACTTGTGTTAGTGTTGAAAAACCACGTTTCGCTCTTGTGTTGGCGCAGGAAACCACTTTTGCACTTGTATTAGTGTGGAAAAAACACTTTTCGCACTTGTGTTAGTGTTGAAAAACAACTTTTCGCACTTGTGTTAGTGTTGAAAAACAACTTTTCGCACTTGTGTTAGTGTTGAAAAACCACTTTTCGCACTTGTGTTAGTGTTGAAAAACCACTTTTCGCACTTGTATTAGTGTGGAAAAACCACTTTTCGCACTTGTGTTAGTGTTGAAAAACCACTTTTCGCACTTGTGTTAGTGTTGAAAAACCACTTTTTGCACTTGTGTTAGTGTTGAAAAACCACTTTTCGCACTTGTGTTAGTGTTGAAAAACCACATTTCGCACTTGTGTTAGTGTTGAAAAACCACTTTTCGCACTTGTGTTGGTGCAGGAAACCACTTTTGCACTTGTATTAGTGTGGAAAAAACACTTTTTGCACTTGTGCTAGTGTTGAAAAACCACTTTTCGCACTTGTGTTAGTGTTGAAAAACCACTTTTTGCACTTGTGTTGGTGCAGGAAACCACTTTTGCACTTGTATTAGTGTTGAAAACCACTTTTGGTAATTGTGTTGGTGCAGGAAACCACTTTTGCACTTATATTAGTGTTGAAAAACCACTTTTCGCACTTGTGTTAGTGTTGAAAAACCACTTTTTGCACTTGTGTTGGTGCAGGAAACGACTTTTGCACTTGTATTAGTGTTGAAAAACCACTTTTCGCACTTGTGTTGGTACAGGAAACCACTTTTGCACTTGTATTAGTGTGGAAAAAACACTTTTTGCACTTGTGATAGTGTTGAAAAACCACTTTTCGCACTTGTGTTAGTGTTGAAAAACCACTTTTCGCACTTGTGTTGGTGCAGGAAACCACTTTTGCAGTTGTATTAGTGTGGGAAAACCACTTTTCGCACTTGTGTTAGTGTTGAAAAACCACTTTTCGCACTTGTGTTAGTGTTGAAAAACCACTTTTTACACTTGTGTTAGTGTTGAAAAACCACTTTTCGCACTTGTGTTAGTGTTGAAAAACGACTTTTCGCACTTGTGTTAGTGTTGAAAAACCACTTTCGCACTTGTGTTAGTGTTGAAAAACCACTTTTAGCACTTGTGTTAGTGTTGAAAAACCACATTTCGCACTTGTGTTAGTGTTGAAAAACCACTTTTCGCACTTGTGTTGGTGCAGGAAACCACTTTTGCACTTGTATTAGTGTGGAAAAACCACTTTTCGCACTTGTGTTAGTGTTGAAAAACCACTTTTCGCACTTGTGTTAGTGTTGAAAAAGCACTTTCGCACTTGTGTTGGTGCAGGAAACCACTTTTGGACTTGCATTAGTGTGGAAAAAACACCTTTTTGCACTTGTGATAGTGTTGAAAAACGACTTTTCGCACTTGTGTTAGTGTTGAAAAACCACTTTTCGCACTTGTATTAGTGTGGAAAAACCACTTTTCGCACTTGTGTTAGTGTTGAAAAACCACTTTTCGCACTTGTGTTAGTGTTGAAAAACCACTTTTTGCACTTGTGTTAGTGTTGAAAAACCACTTTTCGCACTTGTGTTAGTGTTGAAAAACCACATTTCGCACTTGTGTTAGTGTTGAAAAACCACTTTTTGCACTTGTGTTGGTGCAGGAAACCACTTTTGCACTTGTATTAGTGTGGAAAAAACACTTTTTGCACTTGTGATAGTGTTGAAAAACCACTTTTCGCACTTGTGTTAGTGTTGAAAAACCACTTTTTGCACTTTTGTTGGTGCAGGAAACCACTTTTGCACTTGTATTAGTGTTGAAAAACCACTTTTCGCACTTGTGTTGGTGCAGGAAACCACTTTTGCACTTATATTAGTGTTGAAAAACCACTTTTCGCACTTGTGTTAGTGTTGAAAAACCACTTTTTGCACTTGTGTTGGTGCAGGAAACCACTTTTGCACTTGTATTAGTGTTGAAAAACCACTTTTCGCACTTGTGTTGGTACAGGAAACCACTTTTGCACTTGTATTAGTGTGGAAAAAACACTTTTTGCACTTGTGATAGTGTTGAAAAACCACTTTTCGCACTTGTGCTAGTGTTGAAAAACCACTTTTCGCACTTGTGTTGGTGCAGGAAACCACTTTTGCAGTTGTATTAGTGTGGAAAAACCACTTTTCGCACTTGTGTTAGTGTTGAAAAACCACTTTTCGCACTTGTGTTAGTGTTGAAAAACCACTTTTTACACTTGTGTTAGTGTTGAAAAACCACTTTTCGCACTTGTGTTAGTGTTGAAAAACGACTTTTCGCACTTGTGTTAGTGTTGAAAAACCACTTTCGCACTTGTGTTAGTGTTGAAAAACCACTTTTCGCACTTGTGTTAGTGTTGAAAAACCACATTTCGCACTTGTGTTAGTGTTGAAAAACCACTTTTCGCACTTGTGTTGGTGCAGGAAACCACTTTTGCACTTGTATTAGTGTGGAAAAACCACTTTTCGCACTTGTGTTAGTGTTGAAAAACCACTTTTCGCACTTGTGTTAGTGTTGAAAAACCACTTTTCGCACTTGTGTTGGTGCAGGAAACCACTTTTGGACTTGCATTAGTGTGGAAAAAACACCTTTTTGCACTTGTGATAGTGTTGAAAAACGACTTTTCGCACTTTTGTTAGTGTTGAAAAACCACATTTCGCACTTGTGTTAGTGTTGAAAAACCACTTTTCGCACTTGTGTTAGTGTTGAAAAAACACTTTTCGCACTTGTGTTAGTGTGGAAAAAACACTTTTTGCACTTGTGATAGTGTTGAAAAAACACTTTTCGCACTTGTGTTAGTGTTGAAAAACCACTTTTCGCACTTGTATTAGTGTGGAAAAACCACTTTTCGCACTTGTGTTAGTGTTGAAAAACCACTTTTCGCACTTGTGTTAGTGTTGAAAAACCACTTTTTGCACTTGTGTTAGTGTTGAAAAACCACTTTTCGCACTTGTGTTAGTGTTGAAAAACCACATTTCGCACTTGTGTTAGTGTTGAAAAACCACTTTTCGCACTTGTGTTGGTGCAGGAAACCACTTTTGCACTTGTATTAGTGTGGAAAAAACACTTTTTGCACTTGTGATAGTGTTGAAAAACCACTTTTCGCACTTGTGTTAGTGTTGAAAAACCACTTTTTGCACTTGTGTTGGTGCAGGAAACCACTTTTGCACTTGTATTAGTGTTGAAAAACCACTTTTCGCACTTGTGTTGGTGCAGGAAACCACTTTTGCACTTGTATTAGTGTGGAAAAAACACTTTTTGCACTTGTGGTAGTGTTGAAAAACCACTTTTCGCACTTGTGTTAGTGTTGAAAAACCACTTTTCGCACTTGTGTTGGTGCAGGAAACCACTTTTGCAGTTGTATTAGTGTGAAAAAACCACTTTTCGCACTTGTGTTAGTGTTGAAAAACCACTTTTCGCACTTGTGTTAGTGTTGAAAAACCACTTTTTACACTTGTGTTAGTGTTGAAAAACCACTTTTCGCACTTGTGTTAGTGTTGAAAAACCACTTTTCGCACTTGTGTTAGTGTTGAAAAACCACTTTCGCACTTGTGTTAGTGTTGAAAAACCACTTTTCGCACTTGTGTTAGTGTTGAAAAACCACTTTTCGCACTTGTGTTAGTGTTGAAAAACCACTTTTCGCACTTGTGTTGGTGCAGGAAACCACTTTTGCACTTGTATTAGTGTGGAAAAACCACTTTTCGCACTTGTGTTAGTGTTGAAAAACCACTTTTCGCACTTGTATTAGTGTTGAAAAACCACTTTTCGCACTTGTGTTGGTGCAGGAAACCACTTTTGCACTTGTATTAGTGTGGAAAAAACACTTTTCGCACTTGTGTTATTGTTGAAAAACCACTTTTTGCACTTGTGTTAGTGTTGAAAAACCACTTTTTGCACTTGTGTTGGTGCAGGAAACCACTTTAGCACTTGTATTAGTGTGGAAAAAACACTTTTTGCACTTGTGATAGTGTTGAAAAACCACTTTTCGCACTTGTGTTAGTGTTGAAAAACCACTTTTCGCACTTGTGTTAGTGTTGAAAAACCACTTTTCGCACTTGTGTTGGTGCAGGAAACCACTTTTGCACTTGTATTAGTGTGGAAAAAATACTTTTCGCACTTGTGTTAGTGTTGAAAAACCACTTTTCGCACTTGTGTTAGTGTTGAAAAACCACTTTTCGCACTTGTGTTGGTGCAGGAAACCACTTTTGCACTTGTATTAGTGTGGAAAAACCACTTTTCGCACTTGTATTAGTGTGGAAAAACCACTTTTCGCACTTGTGTTAGTGTTGAAAAACCACTTTTCGCACTTGTTTTAGTGTTGAAAAACCACTTTTCGCACTTGTGTTAGTGTTGAAAAACCACTTTTTGCACTTGTGTTGGTGCAGGAAACCACTTTTGCACTTGTATTAGTGTGGAAAAAACACTTTTTGCACTTGTGATAGTGTTGAAAAAACACTTTTCGCACTTGTGTTAGTGTTGAAAAACCACTTTTCGCACTTGTGTTAGTGTTGAAAAACCACTTTTCGCACTTGTGTTAGTGTTGAAAAACCACTTTTCGCACTTGTGTTAGTGTTGAAAAACCACTTTTCGCACTTGTGTTAGTGTTGAAAAACCACTTTTTGCACTTGTGTTAGTGTTGAAAAACCACTTTTTGCACTTGTGTTAGTGTTGAAAAACCACTTTTTGCACTTGTGTTGGTGCAGGAAACCACTTTTGCACTTGCATTAGTGTGGAAAAAACACTTTTTGCACTTGTGATAGTGTTGAAAAACGACTTTTCGCACTTGTGTTAGTGTTGAAAAACCACTTTTCGCACTTATGTTGGTGCAGGAAACCACTTTTGCACTTGTATTAGTGTTGAAAAACCACTTTTCGCACTTGTGTTGGTGCAGGAAACCACTTTTGCCCTTGTATTAGTGTGGAAAAAACACTTTTTTCACTTGTGATAGTGTTGAAAAACCACTTTTCGCACTTGTGTTAGTGTTGAAAAACCACTTTTCGCATTTTGTTGGTGCAGGAAACCACTTTTGCACTTGTATTAGTGTGGAAAAACCACTTTTCGCACTTGTGTTAGTGTTGAAAAACCACTTTTCGCACTTGTGTTAGTGTTGAAAAACCACTTTTTGCACTTGTGTTAGTGTTGAAAAACCACTTTTCACACTTGTGTTAGTGTTGAAAAACCACATTTCGCACTTGTGTTAGTGTTGAAAAACCACTTTTCGCACTTGTGTTGGTGCAGGAAACCACTTTTGCACTTGTATTAGTGTGGAAAAAACACTTTTTGCACTTGTGATAGTGTTGAAAAACCACTTTTCGCACTTGTGTTAGTGTTGAAAAACCACTTTTTGCACTCGTGTTGGTGCAGAAAACCACTTTTGCACTTGTATTAGTGTTGAAAAACCACTTTTCGCACTTGTGTTGGTGCAGGAAACCACTTTTGCACTTGTATTAGTGTGGAAAAAACACTTTTTGCACTTGTGATAGTGTTGAAAAACCACTTTTCGCACTTGTGTTGGTGCAGGAAACCACTTTTGCACTTGTATTAGTGTGGAAAAACCACTTTTCGCACTTGTGTTAGTGTTGAAAAACCACTTTTTGCACTTGTGTTAGTGTTGAAAAACCACTTTTCGCACTTGTGTTGGTGCAGGAAACCACTTTTGCACTTGTATTAGTGTGGAAAAAACACTTTTTGCACTTGTGATAGTGTTGAAAAACCACTTTTTGCACTAGTGTTAGTGTTGAATAACCACTTTTCGCACTTGTGTTGGTGCAGGAAACCACTTTTGCACTTGTATTAGTGTGGAAAAACCACTTTTCGCACTTGTGTTAGTGTTGAAAAACCACTTTTCGCACTTTTGTTGGTACAGGAAACCACTTTTGCACTTGTATTAGTGTGGAAAAAACACTTTTTGCACTTGTGATAGTGTTGAAAAACCACTTTTCGCACTTGTGTTATTGTTGAAAAACCACTTTTCGCACTTGTGTTGGTGCAGGAAACCACTTTTGCACTTGTATTAGTGTGGAAAAACCACTTTTTGCACTTGTGATAGTGTTGAAAAACCACTTTTCGCACTTTTGTTGGTGCAGGAAACTACTTTTGCACTTGTATTAGTGTGGAAAAAACACTTTTGCACTTGTATTAGTGTGGAAAAAACACTTTTCGCACTTGTGTTAGTGTTGAAAAACCACTTTTCGCACTTGTGTTAGTGTTGAAAAACCACTTTTCGCACTTGTGTTGGTGCAGGAAACCACTTTTGCACTTGTATTAGTGTGGAAAAAACATTTTTCGCAGTTGTGTTAGTGTTGAAAAACCACTTTTCGCACTTGTGTTAGTGTTGAAAAACCACTTTTCGCACTTGTGTTGGTGCAGGAAACCACTTTTGCACTTCTATTAGTGTGGAAAAAACACTTTTCGCACTTGTGTTAGTGTTGAAAAACCACTTTTCGCACTTGTGTTAGTGTTGAAAAACCACTTTTCGCACTTGTGTTGGTGCAGGAAACCACTTTTGCACTTGTATTAGTGTGGAAAAAACACTTTTCGCACTTCTGTTAGTGTTGAAAAACCACTTTTCTCACTTGTGTTAGTGTTGAAAAACCACTTTTCGCACTTGTGTTGGTGCAGGAAACCACTTTTGCACTTGTATTAGTGTGGAAAAACCACTTTTCGCACTTGTGTTAGTGTTGAAAAACCACTTTTCGCACTTGTTGTGGTGCAGGAAACCACTTTTGCACTTGTATTAGTGTGGAAAAAACACTTTTTGCACTTGTGATAGTGTTGAAAAACCACTTTTCGCACTTGTGTTAGTGTTGAAAAACCACTTTTCGCACTTGCGTTAGTGTTGAAAAACCACGTTTCGCTCTTGTGTTGGCGCAGGAAACCACTTTTGCACTTGTATTAGTTTGGAAAAAACACTTTTCGCACTTGTGTTAGTGTTGAAAAACAACTTTTCGCACTTGTGTTAGTGTTGAAAAACCACTTTTCGCACTTGTTGTGGTGCAGGAAACCACTTTTGCACTTGTATTAGTGTGGAAAAAACACTTTTTGCACTTGTGATAGTGTTGAAAAACCACTTTTCGCACTTGTGTTAGTGTTGAAAAACCACTTTTCGCACTTGCGTTAGTGTTGAAAAACCACGTTTCGCTCTTGTGTTGGCGCAGGAAACCACTTTTGCCCTTGTATTAGTGTGGAAAAAACACTTTTTTCACTTGTGATAGTGTTGAAAAACCACTTTTCGCACTTGTGTTAGTGTTGAAAAACCACTTTTCGCATTTTGTTGGTGCAGGAAACCACTTTTGCACTTGTATTAGTGTGGAAAAACCACTTTTCGCACTTGTGTTAGTGTTGAAAAACCACTTTTCGCACTTGTGTTAGTGTTGAAAAACCACTTTTTGCACTTGTGTTAGTGTTGAAAAACCACTTTTCACACTTGTGTTAGTGTTGAAAAACCACATTTCGCACTTGTGTTAGTGTTGAAAAACCACTTTTCGCACTTGTGTTGGTGCAGGAAACCACTTTTGCACTTGTATTAGTGTGGAAAAAACACTTTTTGCACTTGTGATAGTGTTGAAAAACCACTTTTCGCACTTGTGTTAGTGTTGAAAAACCACTTTTTGCACTCGTGTTGGTGCAGAAAACCACTTTTGCACTTGTATTAGTGTTGAAAAACCACTTTTCGCACTTGTGTTGGTGCAGGAAACCACTTTTGCACTTGTATTAGTGTGGAAAAAACACTTTTTGCACTTGTGATAGTGTTGAAAAACCACTTTTCGCACTTGTGTTGGTGCAGGAAACCACTTTTGCACTTGTATTAGTGTGGAAAAACCACTTTTCGCACTTGTGTTAGTGTTGAAAAACCACTTTTTGCACTTGTGTTAGTGTTGAAAAACCACTTTTCGCACTTGTGTTGGTGCAGGAAACCACTTTTGCACTTGTATTAGTGTGGAAAAAACACTTTTTGCACTTGTGATAGTGTTGAAAAACCACTTTTTGCACTAGTGTTAGTGTTGAATAACCACTTTTCGCACTTGTGTTGGTGCAGGAAACCACTTTTGCACTTGTATTAGTGTGGAAAAACCACTTTTCGCACTTGTGTTAGTGTTGAAAAACCACTTTTCGCACTTTTGTTGGTACAGGAAACCACTTTTGCACTTGTATTAGTGTGGAAAAAACACTTTTTGCACTTGTGATAGTGTTGAAAAACCACTTTTCGCACTTGTGTTATTGTTGAAAAACCACTTTTCGCACTTGTGTTGGTGCAGGAAACCACTTTTGCACTTGTATTAGTGTGGAAAAACCACTTTTTGCACTTGTGATAGTGTTGAAAAACCACTTTTCGCACTTTTGTTGGTGCAGGAAACTACTTTTGCACTTGTATTAGTGTGGAAAAAACACTTTTGCACTTGTATTAGTGTGGAAAAAACACTTTTCGCACTTGTGTTAGTGTTGAAAAACCACTTTTCGCACTTGTGTTAGTGTTGAAAAACCACTTTTCGCACTTGTGTTGGTGCAGGAAACCACTTTTGCACTTGTATTAGTGTGGAAAAAACATTTTTCGCAGTTGTGTTAGTGTTGAAAAACCACTTTTCGCACTTGTGTTAGTGTTGAAAAACCACTTTTCGCACTTGTGTTGGTGCAGGAAACCACTTTTGCACTTCTATTAGTGTGGAAAAAACACTTTTCGCACTTGTGTTAGTGTTGAAAAACCACTTTTCGCACTTGTGTTAGTGTTGAAAAACCACTTTTCGCACTTGTGTTGGTGCAGGAAACCACTTTTGCACTTGTATTAGTGTGGAAAAAACACTTTTCGCACTTCTGTTAGTGTTGAAAAACCACTTTTCTCACTTGTGTTAGTGTTGAAAAACCACTTTTCGCACTTGTGTTGGTGCAGGAAACCACTTTTGCACTTGTATTAGTGTGGAAAAACCACTTTTCGCACTTGTGTTAGTGTTGAAAAACCACTTTTCGCACTTGTTGTGGTGCAGGAAACCACTTTTGCACTTGTATTAGTGTGGAAAAAACACTTTTTGCACTTGTGATAGTGTTGAAAAACCACTTTTCGCACTTGTGTTAGTGTTGAAAAACCACTTTTCGCACTTGCGTTAGTGTTGAAAAACCACGTTTCGCTCTTGTGTTGGCGCAGGAAACCACTTTTGCACTTGTATTAGTTTGGAAAAAACACTTTTCGCACTTGTGTTAGTGTTGAAAAACAACTTTTCGCACTTGTGTTAGTGTTGAAAAACCACGTTTCGCTCTTGTGTTGGCGCAGGAAACCACTTTTGCACTTGTATTAGTGTGGAAAAAACACTTTTCGCACTTGTGTTAGTGTTGAAAAACAACTTTTCGCACTTGTGTTAGTGTTGAAAAACAACTTTTCGCACTTGTGTTAGTGTTGAAAAACCACTTTTCGCACTTGTGTTAGTGTTGAAAAACCACTTTTCGCACTTGTATTAGTGTGGAAAAACCACTTTTCGCACTTGTGTTAGTGTTGAAAAACCACTTTTCGCACTTGTGTTAGTGTTGAAAAACCACTTTTTGCACTTGTGTTAGTGTTGAAAAACCACTTTTCGCACTTGTGTTAGTGTTGAAAAACCACATTTCGCACTTGTGTTAGTGTTGAAAAACCACTTTTCGCACTTGTGTTGGTGCAGGAAACCACTTTTGCACTTGTATTAGTGTGGAAAAAACACTTTTTGCACTTGTGCTAGTGTTGAAAAACCACTTTTCGCACTTGTGTTAGTGTTGAAAAACCACTTTTTGCACTTGTGTTGGTGCAGGAAACCACTTTTGCACTTGTATTAGTGTTGAAAACCACTTTTCGTAATTGTGTTGGTGCAGGAAACCACTTTTGCACTTATATTAGTGTTGAAAAACCACTTTTCGCACTTGTGTTAGTGTTGAAAAACCACTTTTTGCACTTGTGTTGGTGCAGGAAACGACTTTTGCACTTGTATTAGTGTTGAAAAACCACTTTTCGCACTTGTGTTGGTACAGGAAACCACTTTTGCACTTGTATTAGTGTGGAAAAAACACTTTATTCACTTGTGATAGTGTTGAAAAACCACTTTTCGCACTTGTGTTAGTGTTGAAAAACCACTTTTCGCACTTGTGTTGGTGCAGGAAACCACTTTTGCAGTTGTATTAGTGTGGGAAAACCACTTTTCGCACTTGTGTTAGTGTTGAAAAACCACTTTTCGCACTTGTGTTAGTGTTGAAAAACCACTTTTTACACTTGTGTTAGTGTTGAAAAACCACTTTTCGCACTTGTGTTAGTGTTGAAAAACGACTTTTCGCACTTGTGTTAGTGTTGAAAAACCACTTTCGCACTTGTGTTAGTGTTGAAAAACCACTTTTAGCACTTGTGTTAGTGTTGAAAAACCACATTTCGCACTTGTGTTAGTGTTGAAAAACCACTTTTCGCACTTGTGTTGGTGCAGGAAACCACTTTTGCACTTGTATTAGTGTGGAAAAACCACTTTTCGCACTTGTGTTAGTGTTGAAAAACCACTTTTCGCACTTGTGTTAGTGTTGAAAAAGCACTTTCGCACTTGTGTTGGTGCAGGAAACCACTTTTGGACTTGCATTAGTGTGGAAAAAACACCTTTTTGCACTTGTGATAGTGTTGAAAAACGACTTTTCGCACTTGTGTTAGTGTTGAAAAACCACTTTTCGCACTTGTATTAGTGTGGAAAAACCACTTTTCGCACTTGTGTTAGTGTTGAAAAACCACTTTTCGCACTTGTGTTAGTGTTGAAAAACCACTTTTTGCACTTGTGTTAGTGTTGAAAAACCACTTTTCGCACTTGTGTTAGTGTTGAAAAACCACATTTCGCACTTGTGTTAGTGTTGAAAAACCACTTTTTGCACTTGTGTTGGTGCAGGAAACCACTTTTGCACTTGTATTAGTGTGGAAAAAACACTTTTTGCACTTGTGATAGTGTTGAAAAACCACTTTTCGCACTTGTGTTAGTGTTGAAAAACCACTTTTTGCACTTGTGTTGGTGCAGGAAACCACTTTTGCACTTGTATTAGTGTTGAAAAACCACTTTTCGCACCTGTGTTGGTGCAGGAAACCACTTTTGCACTTATATTAGTGTTGAAAAACCACTTTTCGCACTTGTGTTAGTGTTGAAAAACCACTTTTTGCACTTGTGTTGGTGCAGGAAACCACTTTTGCACTTGTATTAGTGTTGAAAAACCACTTTTCGCACTTGTGTTGGTACAGGAAACCACTTTTGCACTTGTATTAGTGTGGAAAAAACACTTTTTGCACTTGTGATAGTGTTGAAAAACCACTTTTCGCACTTGTGCTAGTGTTGAAAAACCACTTTTCGCACTTGTGTTGGTGCAGGAAACCACTTTTGCAGTTGTATTAGTGTGGAAAAACCACTTTTCGCACTTGTGTTAGTGTTGAAAAACCACTTTTCGCACTTGTGTTAGTGTTGAAAAACCACTTTTTACACTTGTGTTAGTGTTGAAAAACCACTTTTCGCACTTGTGTTAGTGTTGAAAAACGACTTTTCGCACTTGTGTTAGTGTTGAAAAACCACTTTCGCACTTGTGTTAGTGTTGAAAAACCACTTTTCGCACTTGTGTTAGTGTTGAAAAACCACATTTCGCACTTGTGTTAGTGTTGAAAAACCACTTTTCGCACTTGTGTTGGTGCAGGAAACCACTTTTGCACTTGTATTAGTGTGGAAAAACCACTTTTCGCACTTGTGTTAGTGTTGAAAAACCACTTTTCGCACTTGTGTTAGTGTTGAAAAACCACTTTTCGCACTTGTGTTGGTGCAGGAAACCACTTTTGGACTTGCATTAGTGTGGAAAAAACACCTTTTTGCACTTGTGATAGTGTTGAAAAACGACTTTTCGCACTTTTGTTAGTGTTGAAAAACCACATTTCGCACTTGTGTTAGTGTTGAAAAACCACTTTTCGCACTTGTGTTAGTGTTGAAAAAACACTTTTCGCACTTGTGTTAGTGTGGAAAAAACACTTTTTGCACTTGTGATAGTGTTGAAAAAACACTTTTCGCACTTGTGTTAGTGTTGAAAAACCACTTTTCGCACATGTATTAGTGTGGAAAAACCACTTTTCGCACTTGTGTTAGTGTTGAAAAACCACTTTTCGCACTTGTGTTAGTGTTGAAAAACCACTTTTTGCACTTGTGTTAGTGTTGAAAAACCACTTTTCGCACTTGTGTTAGTGTTGAAAAACCACATTTCGCACTTGTGTTAGTGTTGAAAAACCACTTTTCGCACTTGTGTTGGTGCAGGAAACCACTTTTGCACTTGTATTAGTGTGGAAAAAACACTTTTTGCACTTGTGATAGTGTTGAAAAACCACTTTTCGCACTTGTGTTAGTGTTGAAAAACCACTTTTTGCACTTGTGTTGGTGCAGGAAACCACTTTTGCACTTGTATTAGTGTTGAAAAACCACTTTTCGCACTTGTGTTGGTGCAGGAAACCACTTTTGCACTTGTATTAGTGTGGAAAAAACACTTTTTGCACTTGTGGTAGTGTTGAAAAACCACTTTTCGCACTTGTGTTAGTGTTGAAAAACCACTTTTCGCACTTGTGTTGGTGCAGGAAACCACTTTTGCAGTTGTATTAGTGTGAAAAAACCACTTTTTGCACTTGTGTTAGTGTTGAAAAACCACTTTTCGCACTTGTGTTAGTGTTGAAAAACCACTTTTTACACTTGTGTTAGTGTTGAAAAACCACTTTTCGCACTTGTGTTAGTGTTGAAAAACCACTTTTCGCACTTGTGTTAGTGTTGAAAAACCACTTTCGCACTTGTGTTAGTGTTGAAAAACCACTTTTCGCACTTGTGTTAGTGTTGAAAAACCACTTTTCGCACTTGTGTTAGTGTTGAAAAACCACTTTTCGCACTTGTGTTGCTGCAGGAAACCACTTTTGCACTTGTATTAGTGTGGAAAAACCACTTTTCGCACTTGTGTTAGTGTTGAAAAACCACTTTTCGCACTTGTGTTAGTGTTGAAAAACCACTTTTCGCACTTGTGTTGGTGCAGGAAACCACTTTTGCACTTGTATTAGTGTGGAAAAAACACTTTTCGCACTTGTGTTATTGTTGAAAAACCACTTTTTGCACTTGTGTTAGTGTTGAAAAACCACTTTTTGCACTTGTGTTGGTGCAGGAAACCACTTTAGCACTTGTATTAGTGTGGAAAAAACACTTTTTGCACTTGTGATAGTGTTGAAAAACCACTTTTCGCACTTGTGTTAGTGTTGAAAAACCACTTTTCGCACTTGTGTTAGTGTTGAAAAACCACTTTTCGCACTTGTGTTGGTGCAGGAAACCACTTTTGCACTTGTATTAGTGTGGAAAAAATACTTTTCGCACTTGTGTTAGTGTTGAAAAACCACTTTTCGCACTTGTGTTAGTGTTGAAAAACCACTTTTCGCACTTGTGTTGGTGCAGGAAACCACTTTTGCACTTGTATTAGTGTGGAAAAACCACTTTTCGCACTTGTATTAGTGTGGAAAAACCACTTTTCGCACTTGTGTTAGTGTTGAAAAACCACTTTTCGCACTTGTGTTAGTGTTGAAAAACCACTTTTCGCACTTGTGTTAGTGTTGAAAAACCACTTTTTGCACTTGTGTTGGTGCAGGAAACCACTTTTGCACTTGTATTAGTGTGGAAAAAACACTTTTTGCACTTGTGATAGTGTTGAAAAAACACTTTTCGCACTTGTGTTAGTGTTGAAAAACCAATTTTCGCACTTGTGTTAGTGTTGAAAAACCACTTTTCGCACTTGTGTTAGTGTTGAAAAACCACTTTTCGCACTTGTGTTAGTGTTGAAAAACCACTTTTTGCACTTGTGTTAGTGTTGAAAAACCACTTTTTGCACTTGTGTTAGTGTTGAAAAACCACTTTTTGCACTTGTGTTGGTGCAGGAAACCACTTTTGCACTTGCATTAGTGTGGAAAAAACACTTTTTGCACTTGTGATAGTGTTGAAAAACGACTTTTCGCACTTGTGTTAGTGTTGAAAAACCACTTTTCGCACTTATGTTGGTGCAGGAAACCACTTTTGCACTTGTATTAGTGTTGAAAAACCACTTTTCGCACTTGTGTTGGTGCAGGAAACCACTTTTGCCCTTGTATTAGTGTGGAAAAAACACTTTTTTCACTTGTGATAGTGTTGAAAAACCACTTTTCGCACTTGTGTTAGTGTTGAAAAACCACTTTTCGCACTTTGTTGGTGCAGGAAACCACTTTTGCACTTGTATTAGTGTGGAAAAACCACTTTTCGCACTTGTGTTAGTGTTGAAAAACCACTTTTCGCACTTGTGTTAGTGTTGAAAAACCACTTTTTGCACTTGTGTTAGTGTTGAAAAACCACTTTTCACACTTGTGTTAGTGTTGAAAAACCACATTTCGCACTTGTGTTAGTGTTGAAAAACCACTTTTCGCACTTGTGTTGGTGCAGGAAACCACTTTTGCACTTGTATTAGTGTGGAAAAAACACTTTTTGCACTTGTGATAGTGTTGAAAAACCACTTTTCGCACTTGTGTTAGTGTTGAAAAACCACTTTTTGCACTCGTGTTGGTGCAGAAAACCACTTTTGCACTTGTATTAGTGTTGAAAAACCACTTTTCGCACTTGTGTTGGTGCAGGAAACCACTTTTGCACTTGTATTAGTGTGGAAAAAACACTTTTTGCACTTGTGATAGTGTTGAAAAACCACTTTTCGCACTTGTGTTGGTGCAGGAAACCACTTTTGCACTTGTATTAGTGTGGAAAAACCACTTTTCGCACTTGTGTTAGTGTTGAAAAACCACTTTTTGCACTTGTGTTAGTGTTGAAAAACCACTTTTCGCACTTGTGTTGGTGCAGGAAACCACTTTTGCACTTGTATTAGTGTGGAAAAAACACTTTTTGCACTTGTGTTATTGTTGAAAAACCACTTTTCGCAGTTGTGTTAGTGTTGAAAAACCACTTTTCGCACTTGTGTTGGTGCAGGAAACCACTTTTGCACTTGTATTAGTGTGGAAAAAACACTTTTTGCACTTGTGATAGTGTTGAAAAACCACTTTTCGCACTTGTGTTAGTGTTGAAAAACCACTTTTCGCACTTGTGTTAGTGTTGAAAAACCACTTTTCGCACTTGTGTTGGTGCAGGAAACCACTTTTGCACTTGTATTAGTGTGGAAAAAACACTTTTCGCACTTGTGTTAGTGTTGAAAAACCACTTTTCGCACTTGTGTTAGTGTTGAAAAACCACGTTTCGGTCTTGTGTTGGCGCAGGAAACCACTTTTGCACTTGTATTAGTGTGAAAAAACCACTTTTCGCACTTGTGTTAGTGTTGAAAAACCACTTTTCGCACTAGTGTTAGTGTTGAAAAACCACTTTTTACACTTGTGTTAGTGTTGAAAAACCACTTTTCGCACTTGTGTTGGTGCAGGAAACCACTTTTGCACTTGTATTAGTGTGGAAAAACCACTTTTCGCACTTGTGTTAGTGTTGAAAAACCACTTTTTGCACTTGTGTTAGTGTTGAAAAACCACTTTTCGCACTTGTGTTGGTGCAGGAAACCACTTTTGCACTTGTATTAGTGTGGAAAAAACACTTTTCGCACTTGTGTTATTGTTGAAAAACCACTTTTTGCACTTGTGTTAGTGTTGAAAAACCACTTTTTGCACTTGTGTTGGTGCAGGAAACCACTTTTGCACTTGTATTAGTGTGGAAAAAACACTTTTTGCACTTGTGATAGTGTTGAAAAACCACTTTTCGCACTTGTGTTAGTGTTGAAAAACCACTTTTCGCACTTGTGTTAGTGTTGAAAAACCACTTTTCGCACTTGTGTTGGTGCAGGAAACCACTTTTGCACTTGTATTAGTGTGGAAAAAATACTTTTCGCACTTGTGTTAGTGTTGAAAAACCACTTTTCGCACTTGTGTTAGTGTTGAAAAACCACTTTTCGCACTTGTGTTGGTGCAGGAAACCACTTTTGCACTTGTATTAGTGTGGAAAAACCACTTTTCGCACTTGTATTAGTGTGGAAAAACCACTTTTCGCACTTGTGTTTGTGCAGGAAACCACTTTTGCACTTGTATTAGTGTGGAAAAAACACTTTTTGCACTTGTGATAGTGTTGAAAAAACACTTGCCGCACTTGTGTTAGTGTTGAAAAACCACTTTTCGCACTTGTGTTAGTGTTGAAAAACCACTTTTCGCACTTGTGTTAGTGTTGAAAAACCACTTTTCGCACTTGTGTTAGTGTTGAAAAACCACTTTTTGCACTTGTGTTAGTGTTGAAAAACCACTTTTTGCACTTGTGTTAGTGTTGAAAAACCACTTTTCGCACTTGTGTTGGTGCAGGAAACCACTTTTGCACTTGCATTAGTGTGGAAAAAACACTTTTTGCACTTGTGATAGTGTTGAAAAACGACTTTTCGCACTTGTGTTAGTGTTGAAAAACCACTTTTCGCACTTATGTTGGTGCAGGAAACCACTTTTGCACTTGTATTAGTGTTGAAAAACCACTTTTCGCACTTGTGTTGGTGCAGGAAACCACTTTTGCCCTTGTATTAGTGTTGAAAAACCACTTTTCACACTTGTGTTAGTGTTGAAAAACCACATTTCGCACTTGTGTTAGTGTTGAAAAACCACTTTTCGCACTTGTGTTGGTGCAGGAAACCACTTTTGCACTTGTATTAGTGTGGAAAAAACACTTTTTGCACTTGTGATAGTGTTGAAAAACCACTTTTCGCACTTGTGTTAGTGTTGAAAAACCACCTCTTGCACTCGTGTTGGTGCAGAAAACCACTTTTGCACTTGTATTAGTGTTGAAAAATCACTTTTCGCACTTGTGTTGGTGCAGGAAACCACTTTTGCACTTGTATTAGTGTGGAAAAAACACTTTTTGCACTTGTGATCGTGTTGAAAAACCACTTTTCGCACTTGTGTTGGTGCAGGAAACCACTTTTGCACTTGTATTAGTGTGGAAAAACCACTTTTCGCACTTGTGTTAGTGTTGAAAAACCACTTTTCGCACTTGTGTTAGTGTTGAAAAACCACTTTTCGCACTTGTGTTGGTGCAGGAAACCACTTTTGCACTTGTATTAGTGTGGAAAAAACACTTTTCGCACTTGTGTTATTGTTGAAAAACCACTTTTCGCAGTTGTGTTAGTGTTGAAAAACCACTTTTCGCACTTGTGTTGGTGCAGGAAACCACTTTTGCACTTGTATTAGTGTGGAAAAAACACTTTTTGCACTTGTGATAGTGTTGAAAAACCACTTTTCGCACTTGTGTTAGTGTTGAAAAACCACTTTTCGCACTTGTGTTAGTGTTGAAAAACCACTTTTCGCACTTGTGTTGGTGCAGGAAACCACTTTTGCACTTGTATTAGTGTGGAAAAAACACTTTTCGCACTTGTGTTAGTGTTGAAAAACCACTTTTCGCACTTGTGTTAGTGTTGAAAAACCACGTTTCGCTCTTGTGTTGGCGCAGGAAACCACTTTTGCACTTGTATTAGTGTGGAAAAAACACTTTTCGCACTTGTGTTAGTGTTGAAAAACAACTTTTCGCACTTGTGTTAGTGTTGAAAAACCACTTTTCGCACTTGTGTTGGTGCAGGAAACCACTTTTGCACTTGTATTAGTGTGGAAAAAACACTTTTCGCACTTGTGTTAGTGTTGAAAAACCACTTTTCGCACTTGTGTTAGTGTTGAAAAACCACGTTTCGCACTTGTGTTGGCGCAGGAAACCACTTTTGCACTTGTATTAGTGTGGAAAAAACACTTTTCGCACTTGTGTTAGTGTTGAAAAACAACTTTTCGCACTTGTGTTAGTGTTGAAAAACCACTTTTCGCACTTGTGTTGGTGCAGGAAACCACTTTTGCACTTGTGTTAGTGTGGAAAAAACACTTTTCGCACTTCTGTTAGTGTTGAAAAACCACTTTTCGCACTTGTGTTAGTGTTGAAAAACCACTTTTCGCACATGTGTTGGTGCAGGAAACCACTTTTGGACTTGTATTATTGTGGAAAAACCACTTTTCGCACTTGTGTTAGTGCTGAAAAACCACTTTTCGCACTTGTGTTAGTGTTGAAAAACCACTTTTCGCACTTTTGTTGGTGCAGGAAACAACTTTTGCACTTGTATTAGTGTGGAAAAAACACTTTTTGCACTTGTGATAGTGTGGAAAAACCACTTTTTGCACTTGTGTTAGTGTTGAAAAACCACTTTTCGCACTTGTGTTGGTGCAGGAAACCACTTTTGCACTTGTATTAGTGTGAAAAAACCACTTTTCGCACTTGTGTTAGTGTTGAAAAACCACTTTTCGCACTTGTGTTAGTGTTGAAAAACCACTTTTCGCACTTGTGTTGGTGCAGGAAACCACTTTTGCACTTGTGTTGGTGCAGGAAACCAATTTTGCACTTGTATTAGTGTGGAAAAAACACTTTTCGCACTTGTGTTAGTGTTGAAAAACCACTTTTCGCACTTGTGTTAGTGTTGAAAAACCACTTTTCGCACTTGTGTTGGTGCAGGAAACCACTTTTGCACTTGTATAAGTGTCGAATTAGCACTTTTCGCACTTCTGTTAGTGTTGAAAAACCACTTTTCTCACTTGTGTTAGTGTTGAAAAACCACTTTTCGCACTTGTGTTGGTGCAGGAAACCACTTTTGCACTTGTATTAGTGTGGAAAAACCACTTTTCGCACTTGTATTAGTGTTGAAAAACCACTTTTCGCACTTGTGTTAGTGTTGAAAAACCACTTTTCGCTCTTGTGTTGGTGCAGGAAACCACTTTTGCACTTGTATTAGTGTGGAAAAAACACTTTTCGCACTTGTGTTAGTGTTGAAAAACAACTTTTTGCACTTGTGTTAGTGTTGAAAAACCACTTTTCGCACTTGTGTTGGTGCAGGAAACCACTTTTGCACTTGTATTAGTGTGGAAAAAACACTTTTTGCACTTCTGTTAGTGTTGAAAAACCACTTTTCGCACTGGTGTTAGTGTTGAAAACCACTTTTCGCACTTGTGTTGGTGCAGGAAACCACTTTTGCACTTGTATTAGTGTGGAAAAACCACTTTTCGCTCTTGTGTTAGTGCTGAAAAACCACTTTTCGCACTTGTGTTAGTGTTGAAAAACCACTTTTCGCACTTTTGTTGGTGCAGGAAACCACTTTTGCACTTGTATTAGTGTGGAAAAAACACTTTTTGCACTTGTGATAGTGTTGAGAAACCACTTTTCGCACTTGTGTTATTGTTGAAAAACCACTTTTCGCACTTGTGTTGGTGCAGGAAACCACTTTTGCACTTGTATTAAGGTGGAAAAACCACTTTTTGCACTTGTGATAGTGTTGAAAAACCACTTTTCGCACTTTTGTTGGTGCAGGAAACCACTTTTGCACTTGTATTAGTGTGGAAAAAACACTTTTGCACTTGTATTAGTGTGGAAAAAACACTTTTCGCACTTGTGTTAGTGTTGAAAAACCACTTTTCGCACTTGTGTTAGTGTTGAAAAACCACTTTTCGCACTTGTGTTGGTGCAGGAAACCACTTTTGCACTTGTATTAGTGTGGAAAAAACATTTTTCGCAGTTGTGTTAGTGTTGAAAAACCACTTTTCGCACTTGTGTTAGTGTTGAAAAACCACTTTTCGCACTTTTGGTGGTACAGGAAACCACTTTTGCACTTGTATTAGTGTGGAAAAAACACTTTTTGCACTTGTGATAGTGTTGAAAAACCACTTTTCGCACTTGTGTTATTGTTGAAAAACCACTTTTCGCACTTGTGTTGGTGCAGGAAACCACTTTTGCACTTGTATTAGTGTGGAAAAACCACTTTTTGCACTTGTGATAGTGTTGAAAAACCACTTTTCGCACTTTTGTTGGTGCAGGAAACCACTTTTGCACTTGTATTAGTGTGGAAAAAACACTTTTGCACTTGTATTAGTGTGGAAAAAACACTTTTCGCACTTGTGTTAGTGTTGAAAAACCACTTTTCGCACTTGTGTTAGTGTTGAAAAACCACTTTTCGCACTTGTGTTGGTGCAGGAAACCACTTTTGCACTTGTATTAGTGTGGAAAAAACATTTTTCGCAGTTGTGTTAGTGTTGAAAAACCACTTTTCGCACTTGTGTTAGTGTTGAAAAACCACTTTTCGCACTTGTGTTGGTGCAGGAAACCACTTTTGCACTTCTATTAGTGTGGAAAAAACACTTTTCGCACTTGTGTTAGTGTTGAAAAACCACTTTTCGCACTTGTGTTAGTGTTGAAAAACCACTTTTCGCACTTGTGTTGGTGCAGGAAACCACTTTTGCACTTGTATTAGTGTGGAAAAAACACTTTTCGCACTTCTGTTAGTGTTGAAAAACCACTTTTCTCACTTGTGTTAGTGTTGAAAAACCACTTTTCGCACTTGTGTTGGTGCAGGAAACCACTTTTGCACTTGTATTAGTGTGGAAAAACCACTTTTCGCACTTGTGTTAGTGTTGAAAAACCACTTTTCGCACTTGTTGTGGTGCAGGAAACCACTTTTGCACTTGTATTAGTGTGGAAAAAACACTTTTTGCACTTGTGATAGTGTTGAAAAACCACTTTTCGCACTTGTGTTAGTGTTGAAAAACCACTTTTCGCACTTGTGTTAGTGTTGAAAAACCACGTTTCGCTCTTATGTTGGCGCAGGAAACCACTTTTGCACTTGTATTAGTGTGGAAAAAACACTTTTCGCACTTGTGTTAGTGTTGAAAAACAACTTTTCGCACTTGTGTTAGTGTTGAAAAACCACGTTTCGCTCTTGTGTTGGCGCAGGAAACCACTTTTGCACTTGTATTAGAGTGGAAAAAACACTTTTCGCACTTGTGTTAGTGTTGAAAAACAACTTTTCGCACTTGTGTTAGTGTTGAAAAACAACTTTTCGCACTTGTGTTAGTGTTGAAAAACCACTTTTCGCACTTGTGTTAGTGTTGAAAAACCACTTTTCGCACTTGTATTAGTGTGGAAAAACCACTTTTCGCACTTGTGTTAGTGTTGAAAAACCACTTTTCGCACTTGTGTTAGTGTTGAAAAACCACTTTTTGCACTTGTGTTAGTGTTGAAAAACCACTTTTCGCACTTGTGTTAGTGTTGAAAAACCACATTTCGCACTTGTGTTAGTGTTGAAAAACCACTTTTCGCACTTGTGTTGGTGCAGGAAACCACTTTTGCACTTGTATTAGTGTGGAAAAAACACTTTTTGCACTTGTGATAGTGTTGAAAAACCACTTTTCGCACTTGTGTTAGTGTAGAAAAACCACTTTTTGCACTTGTGTTGGTGCAGGAAACCACTTTTGCACTTGTATTAGTGTTGAAAAACCACTTTTCGTACTTGTGTTGGTGCAGGAAACCACTTTTGCACTTATATTAGTGTTGAAAAACCACTTTTCGCACTTGTGTTAGTGTTGAAAAACCACTTTTTGCACTTGTGTTGGTGCAGGAAACGACTTTTGCACTTGTATTAGTGTTGAAAAACCACTTTTCGCACTTGTGTTGGTACAGGAAACCACTTTTCGCACTTGTGTTGGTGCAGGAAACCACTTTTGCAGTTGTATTAGTGTGGGAAAACCACTTTTCGCACTTGTGTTAGTGTTGAAAAACCACTTTTCGCACTTGTGTTAGTGTTGAAAAACCACTTTTTACACTTGTGTTAGTGTTGAAAAACCACTTTTCGCACTTGTGTTAGTGTTGAAAAACGACTTTTCGCACTTGTGTTAGTGTTGAAAAACGACTTTTCGCACTTGTGTTAGTGTTGAAAAACCACTTTTCGCACTTGTGTTGGTGCAGGAAACCACTTTTGCACTTGTATTAGTGTGGAAAAAACACTTTTCGCACTTGTGTTATTGTTGAAAAACCACTTTTCGCACTATTGTTAGTGTTGAAAAACCACTTTTCGCACTTGTGTTGTGCAGGAAACCACTTTTGCAGTTGTATTAGTGTGGGAAAACCACTTTTCGCACTTGTGTTAGTGTTGAAAAACCACTTTTCGCACTTGTGTTAGTGTTGAAAAACCACTTTTTACACTTGTGTTAGTGTTGAAAAACCACTTTTCGCACTTGTGTTAGTGTTGAAAAACGACTTTTCGCACTTGTGTTAGTGTTGAAAAACGACTTTTCGCACTTGTGTTAGTGTTGAAAAACCACTTTTCGCACTTGTGTTGGTGCAGGAAACCACTTTTGCACTTGTATTAGTGTGGAAAAAACACTTTTCGCACTTGTGTTATTGTTGAAAAACCACTTTTCGCACTATTGTTAGTGTTGAAAAACCACTTTTCGCACTTGTGTTGGTGCAGGAAACCACTTTTGCACTTGTATTAGTGTGGAAAAAACACTTTTTGCACTTGTGATAGTGTTGAAAAACCACTTTTCGCACTTGTGTTAGTGTTGAAAAACCACTTTTCGCACTTGTGTTAGTGTTGAAAAACCACTTTTCGCACTTGTGTTGGTGCAGGAAACCACTTTTGCACTTGTGATAGTGTTGAAAAAACACTTGCCGCACTTGTGTTAGTGTTGAAAAACCACTTTTCGCACTTGTGTTAGTGTTGAAAAACCACTTTTCGCACTTGTGTTAGTGTTGAAAAACCACTTTTCGCACTTGTGTTAGTGTTGAAAAACCACTTTTTGCACTTGTGTTAGTGTTGAAAAACCACTTTTTGCACTTGTGTTAGTGTTGAAAAACCACTTTTCGCACTTGTGTTGGTGCAGGAAACCACTTTTGCACTTGCATTAGTGTGGAAAAAACACTTTTTGCACTTGTGATAGTGTTGAAAAACGACTTTTCGCACTTGTGTTAGTGTTGAAAAACCACTTTTCGCACTTATGTTGGTGCAGGAAACCACTTTTGCACTTGTATTAGTGTTGAAAAACCACTTTTCGCACTTGTGTTGGTGCAGGAAACCACTTTTGCCCTTGTATTAGTGTTGAAAAACCACTTTTCACACTTGTGTTAGTGTTGAAAAACGACATTTCGCACTTGTGTTAGTGTTGAAAAACCACTTTTCGCACTTGTGTTGGTGCAGGAAACCACTTTTGCACTTGTATTAGTGTGGAAAAAACACTTTTTGCACTTGTGATAGTGTTGAAAAACCACTTTTCGCACTTGTGTTAGTGTTGAAAAACCACCTCTTGCACTCGTGTTGGTGCAGAAAACCACTTTTGCACTTGTATTAGTGTTGAAAAATCACTTTTCGCACTTGTGTTGGTGCAGGAAACCACTTTTGCACTTGTATTAGTGTGGAAAAAACACTTTTTGCACTTGTGATCGTGTTGAAAAACCACTTTTCGCACTTGTGTTGGTGCAGGAAACCACTTTTGCACTTGTATTAGTGTGGAAAAACCACTTTTCGCACTTGTGTTAGTGTTGAAAAACCACTTTTCGCACTTGTGTTAGTGTTGAAAAACCACTTTTCGCACTTGTGTTGGTGCAGGAAACCACTTTTGCACTTGTATTAGTGTGGAAAAAACACTTTTCGCACTTGTGTTATTGTTGAAAAACCACTTTTCGCAGTTGTGTTAGTGTTGAAAAACCACTTTTCGCACTTGTGTTGGTGCAGGAAACCACTTTTGCACTTGTATTAGTGTGGAAAAAACACCTTTTGCACTTGTGATAGTGTTGAAAAACCACTTTTCGCACTTGTGTTAGTGTTGAAAAACCACTTTTCGCACTTGTGTTAGTGTTGAAAAACCACTTTTCGCACTTGTGTTGGTGCAGGAAACCACTTTTGCACTTGTATTAGTGTGGAAAAAACACTTTTCGCACTTGTGTTAGTGTTGAAAAACCACTTTTCGCACTTGTGTTAGTGTTGAAAAACCACGTTTCGCTCTTGTGTTGGCGCAGGAAACCACTTTTGCACTTGTATTAGTGTGGAAAAAACACTTTTCGCACTTGTGTTAGTGTTGAAAAACAACTTTTCGCACTTGTGTTAGTGTTGAAAAACCACTTTTCGCACTTGTGTTGGTGCAGGAAACCACTTTTGCACTTGTATTAGTGTGGAAAAAACACTTTTCGCACTTGTGTTAGTGTTGAAAAACCACTTTTCGCACTTGTGTTAGTGTTGAAAAACCACGTTTCGCACTTGTGTTGGCGCAGGAAACCACTTTTGCACTTGTACTAGTGTGGAAAAAACACTTTTCGCACTTGTGTTAGTGTTGAAAAACAACTTTTTACACTTGTGTTAGTGTTGAAAAACCACTTTTCGCACTTGTGTTAGTGTTGAAAAACGACTTTTCGCACTTGTGTTAGTGTTGAAAAACGACTTTTCGCACTTGTGTTAGTGTTGAAAAACCACTTTTCGCACTTGTGTTGGTGCAGGAAACCACTTTTGCACTTGTATTAGTGTGGAAAAAACACTTTTCGCACTTGTGTTATTGTTGAAAAACCACTTTTCGCACTATTGTTAGTGTTGAAAAACCACTTTTCGCACTTGTGTTGGTGCAGGAAACCACTTTTGCACTTGTATTAGTGTGGAAAAAACACTTTTTGCACTTGTGATAGTGTTGAAAAACCACTTTTCGCACTTGTGTTAGTGTTGAAAAACCACTTTTCGCACTTGTGTTAGTGTTGAAAAACCACTTTTCGCACTTGTGTTGGTGCAGGAAACCACTTTTGCACTTGTGATAGTGTTGAAAAAACACTTGCCGCACTTGTGTTAGTGTTGAAAAACCACTTTTCGCACTTGTGTTAGTGTTGAAAAACCACTTTTCGCACTTGTGTTAGTGTTGAAAAACCACTTTTCGCACTTGTGTTAGTGTTGAAAAACCACTTTTTGCACTTGTGTTAGTGTTGAAAAACCACTTTTTGCACTTGTGTTAGTGTTGAAAAACCACTTTTCGCACTTGTGTTGGTGCAGGAAACCACTTTTGCACTTGCATTAGTGTGGAAAAAACACTTTTTGCACTTGTGATAGTGTTGAAAAACGACTTTTCGCACTTGTGTTAGTGTTGAAAAACCACTTTTCGCACTTATGTTGGTGCAGGAAACCACTTTTGCACTTGTATTAGTGTTGAAAAACCACTTTTCGCACTTGTGTTGGTGCAGGAAACCACTTTTGCCCTTGTATTAGTGTTGAAAAACCACTTTTCACACTTGTGTTAGTGTTGAAAAACGACATTTCGCACTTGTGTTAGTGTTGAAAAACCACTTTTCGCACTTGTGTTTGTGCAGGAAACCACTTTTGCACTTGTATTAGTGTGGAAAAAACACTTTTTGCACTTGTGATAGTGTTGAAAAACCACTTTTCGCACTTGTGTTAGTGTTGAAAAACCACTGCTTGCACTCGTGTTGGTGCAGAAAACCACTTTTGCACTTGTATTAGTGTTGAAAAATCACTTTTCGCACTTGTGTTGGTGCAGGAAACCACTTTTGCACTTGTATTAGTGTGGAAAAAACACTTTTTGCACTTGTGATCGTGTTGAAAAACCACTTTTCGCACTTGTGTTGGTGCAGGAAACCACTTTTGCACTTGTATTAGTGTGGAAAAACCACTTTTCGCACTTGTGTTAGTGTTGAAAAACCACTTTTCGCACTTGTGTTAGTGTTGAAAAACCACTTTTCGCACTTGTGTTGGTGCAGGAAACCACTTTTGCACTTGTATTAGTGTGGAAAAAACACTTTTCGCACTTGTGTTATTGTTGAAAAACCACTTTTCGCAGTTGTGTTAGTGTTGAAAAACCACTTTTCGCACTTGTGTTGGTGCAGGAAACCACTTTTGCACTTGTATTAGTGTGGAAAAAACACCTTTTGCACTTGTGATAGTGTTGAAAAACCACTTTTCGCACTTGTGTTAGTGTTGAAAAACCACTTTTCGCACTTGTGTTAGTGTTGAAAAACCACTTTTCGCACTTGTGTTGGTGCAGGAAACCACTTTTGCACTTGTATTAGTGTGGAAAAAACACTTTTCGCACTTGTGTTAGTGTTGAAAAACCACTTTTCGCACTTGTGTTAGTGTTGAAAAACCACGTTTCGCTCTTGTGTTGGCGCAGGAAACCACTTTTGCACTTGTATTAGTGTGGAAAAAACACTTTTCGCACTTGTGTTAGTGTTGAAAAACAACTTTTCGCACTTGTGTTAGTGTTGAAAAACCACTTTTCGCACTTGTGTTGGTGCAGGAAACCACTTTTGCACTTGTATTAGTGTGGAAAAAACACTTTTCGCACTTGTGTTAGTGTTGAAAAACCACTTTTCGCACTTGTGTTAGTGTTGAAAAACCACGTTTCGCACTTGTGTTGGCGCAGGAAACCACTTTTGCACTTGTACTAGTGTGGAAAAAACACTTTTCGCACTTGTGTTAGTGTTGAAAAACAACTTTTCGCACTTGTGTTAGTGTTGAAAAACCACTTTTCGCACTTGTGTTGGTGCAGGAAACCACTTTTGCACTTGTGTTAGTGTGGAAAAAACACTTTTCGCACTTCTGTTAGTGTTGAAAAACCACTTTTCGCACTTGTGTTAGTGTTGAAAAACCACTTTTCGCACATGTGTTGGTGCAGGAAACCACTTTTGGACTTGTATTAGTGTGGAAAAACCACTTTTCGCACTTGTGTTAGTGCTGAAAAACCACTTTTCGCACTTGTGTTAGTGTTGAAAAACCACTTTTCGCACTTTTGTTGGTGCAGGAAACAACTTTTGCACTTGTATTAGTGTGGAAAAAACACTTTTTGCACTTGTGATAGTGTGGAAAAACCACTTTTTGCACTTGTGTTAGTGTTGAAAAACCACTTTTCGCACTTGTGTTGGTGCAGGAAACCACTTTTGCACTTGTATTAGTGTGAAAAAACCACTTTTCGCACTTGTGTTAGTGTTGAAAAACCACTTTTCGCACTTGTGTTAGTGTTGAAAAACCACTTTTCGCACTTGTGTTGGTGCAGGAAACCACTTTTGCACTTGTGTTGGTGCAGGAAACCACTTTTGCACATGTATTAGTGTGGAAAAAACACTTTTCGCACTTGTGTTAGTGTTGAAAAACCACTTTTCGCACTTGTGTTAGTGTTGAAAAACCACTTTTCGCACTTGTGTTGGTGCAGGAAACCACTTTTGCACTTGTATAAGTGTGGAATTAGCACTTTTCGCACTTCTGTTAGTGTTGAAAAACCACTTTTCTCACTTGTGTTAGTGTTGAAAAACCACTTTTCGCACTTGTGTTGGTGCAGGAAACCACTTTTGCACTTGTATTAGTGTGGAAAAACCACTTTTCGCACTTGTATTAGTGTTGAAAAACCACTTTTCGCACTTGTGTTAGTGTTGAAAAACCACTTTTCGCTCTTGTGTTGGTGCAGGAAACCACTTTTGCACTTGTATTAGTGTGGAAAAAACACTTTTCGCACTTGTGTTAGTGTTGAAAAACAACTTTTTGCACTTGTGTTAGTGTTGAAAAACCACTTTTCGCACTTGTGTTGGTGCAGGAAACCACTTTTGCACTTGTATTAGTGTGGAAAAAACACTTTTTGCACTTCTGTTAGTGTTGAAAAACCACTTTTCGCACTGGTGTTAGTGTTGAAAACCACTTTTCGCACTTGTGTTGGTGCAGGAAACCACTTTTGCACTTGTATTAGTGTGGAAAAACCACTTTTCGCTCTTGTGTTAGTGCTGAAAAACCACTTTTCGCACTTGTGTTAGTGTTGAAAAACCACTTTTCGCACTTTTGTTGGTGCAGGAAACCACTTTTGCACTTGTATTAGTGTGGAAAAAACACTTTTTGCACTTGTGATAGTGTTGAGAAACCACTTTTCGCACTTGTGTTATTGTTGAAAAACCACTTTTCGCACTTGTGTTGGTGCAGGAAACCACTTTTGCACTTGTATTAAGGTGGAAAAACCACTTTTTGCACTTGTGATAGTGTTGAAAAACCACTTTTCGCACTTTTGTTGGTGCAGGAAACCACTTTTGCACTTGTATTAGTGTGGAAAAAACACTTTTGCACTTGTATTAGTGTGGAAAAAACACTTTTCGCACTTGTGTTAGTGTTGAAAAACCACTTTTCGCACTTGTGTTAGTGTTGAAAAACCACTTTTCGCACTTGTGTTGGTGCAGGAAACCACTTTTGCACTTGTATTAGTGTGGAAAAAACATTTTTCGCAGTTGTGTTAGTGTTGAAAAACCACTTTTCGCACTTGTGTTAGTGTTGAAAAACCACTTTTCGCACTTTTGGTGGTACAGGAAACCACTTTTGCACTTGTATTAGTGTGGAAAAAACACTTTTTGCACTTGTGATAATGTTGAAAAACCACTTTTCGCACTTGTGTTATTGTTGAAAAACCACTTTTCGCACTTGTGTTGGTGCAGGAAACCACTTTTGCACTTGTATTAGTGTGGAAAAACCACTTTTTGCACTTGTGATAGTGTTGAAAAACCACTTTTCGCACTTTTGTTGGTGCAGGAAACCACTTTTGCACTTGTATTAGTGTGGAAAAAACACTTTTGCACTTGTATTAGTGTGGAAAAAACACTTTTCGCACTTGTGTTAGTGTTGAAAAACCACTTTTCGCACTTGTGTTAGTGTTGAAAAACCACTTTTCGCACTTGTGTTGGTGCAGGAAACCACTTTTGCACTTGTATTAGTGTGGAAAAAACATTTTTCGCAGTTGTGTTAGTGTTGAAAAACCACTTTTCGCACTTGTGTTAGTGTTGAAAAACCACTTTTCGCACTTGTGTTGGTGCAGGAAACCACTTTTGCACTTCTATTAGTGTGGAAAAAACACTTTTCGCACTTGTGTTAGTGTTGAAAAACCACTTTTCGCACTTGTGTTAGTGTTGAAAAACCACTTTTCGCACTTGTGTTGGTGCAGGAAACCACTTTTGCACTTGTATTAGTGTGGAAAAAACACTTTTCGCACTTCTGTTAGTGTTGAAAAACCACTTTTCTCACTTGTGTTAGTGTTGAAAAAACCACTTTTCGCACTTGTGTTGGTGCAGGAAACCACTTTTGCACTTGTATTAGTGTGGAAAAACCACTTTTCGCACTTGTGTTAGTGTTGAAAAACCACTTTTTCGCACTTGTTGTGGTGCAGGAAACCACTTTTGCACTTGTATTAGTGTGGAAAAAACACTTTTTTGCACTTGTGATAGTGTTGAAAAACCACTTTTCGCACTTGTGTTAGTGTTGAAAAACCACTTTTCGCACTTGTGTTAGTGTTGAAAAACCACGTTTCGCTCTTATGTTGGCGCAGGAAACCACTTTTGCACTTGTATTAGTGTGGAAAAAACACTTTTCGCACTTGTGTTAGTGTTGAAAAACAACTTTTCGCACTTGTGTTAGTGTTGAAAAACCACGTTTCGCTCTTGTGTTGGCGCAGGAAACCACTTTTGCACTTGTATTAGAGTGGAAAAAACACTTTTCGCACTTGTGTTAGTGTTGAAAAACAACTTTTCGCACTTGTGTTAGTGTTGAAAAAACAACTTTTCGCACTTGTGTTAGTGTTGAAAAACCACTTTTCGCACTTGTGTTAGTGTTGAAAAACCACTTTTCGCACTTGTATTAGTGTGGAAAAACCACTTTTCGCACTTGTGTTAGTGTTGAAAAACCACTTTTCGCCTTACTTGTGTTAGTGTGAAAAACCACTTTTTGCACTTGTGTTAGTGTTGAAAAACCACTTTTCGCACTTGTGTTAGTGTTGAAAAACCACATTTCGCACTTGTGTTAGTGTTGAAAAACCACTTTTCGCACTTGTGTTGGTGCAGGAAACCACTTTTGCACTTGTATTAGTGTGGAAAAAACACTTTTTGCACTTGTGATAGTGTTGAAAAACCACTTTTCGCACTTGTGTTAGTGTTGAAAAACCACTTTTTGCACTTGTGTTGGTGCAGGAAACCACTTTTGCACTTGTATTAGTGTTGAAAAACCACTTTTCGTACTTGTGTTGGTGCAGGAAACCACTTTTGCACTTATATTAGTGTTGAAAAACCACTTTTCGCACTTGTGTTAGTGTTGAAAAACCACTTTTTGCACTTGTGTTGGTGCAGGAAACGACTTTTGCACTTGTATTAGTGTTGAAAAACCACTTTTCGCACTTGTGTTGTTACAGGAAACCACTTTTGCACTTGTATTAGTGTGGAAAAAACACTTTTTGCACTTGTGATAGTGTTGAAAAACCACTTTTCGCACTTGTGTTAGTGTTGAAAAACCACTTTTCGCACTTGTGTTGGTGCAGGAAACCACTTTTGCAGTTGTATTAGTGTGGGAAAACCACTTTTCGCACTTGTGTTAGTGTTGAAAAACCACTTTTCGCACTTGTGTTAGTGTTGAAAAACCACTTTTTGCACTTGTGTTAGTGTTGAAAAACCACTTTTCGCACTTGTGTTAGTGTTGAAAAACGACTTTTCGCACTTGTGTTAGTGTTGAAAAACGACTTTTCGCACTTGTGTTAGTGTTGAAAAACCACTTTTCGCACTTGTGTTGGTGCAGGAAACCACTTTTGCACTTGTATTAGTGTGGAAAAAACACTTTTCGCACTTGTGTTATTGTTGAAAAACCACTTTTCGCACTATTGTTAGTGTTGAAAACCACTTTTCGCACTTGTGTTGGTGCAGGAAACCACTTTTGCACTTGTATTAGTGTGGAAAAAACACTTTTTGCACTTGTGATAGTGTTGAAAAACCACTTTTCGCACTTGTGTTAGTGTTGAAAAACCACTTTTCGCACTTGTGTTAGTGTTGAAAAACCACTTTTCGCACTTGTGTTGGTGCAGGAAACCACTTTTGCACTTGTATTAGTGTGGAAAAAACACTTTTCGCACTTGTGTTAGTGTTGAAAAACCACTTTTCGCACTTGTGTTAGTGTTGAAAAACCACGTTTCGCTCTTGTGTTGGCGCAGGAAACCACTTTTGCACTTGTATTAGTGTGGAAAAAACACTTTTCGCACTTGTGTTAGTGTTGAAAAACAACTTTTCGCACTTGTGTTAGTGTTGAAAAACCACTTTTCGCACTTGTGTTGGTGCAGGAAACCACTTTTGCACTTGTGTTAGTGTGGAAAAAACACTTTTCGCACTTCTGTTAGTGTTGAAAAACCACTTTTCGCACTTGTGTTAGTGTTGAAAAACCACTTTTCGCACATGTGTTGGTGCAGGAAACCACTTTTGGACTTGTATTAGTGTGGAAAAACCACTTTTCGCACTTGTGTTAGTGCTGAAAAACCACTTTTCGCACTTGTGTTAGTGTTGAAAAACCACTTTTCGCACTTTTGTTGGTGCAGGAAACAACTTTTGCACTTGTATTAGTGTGGAAAAAACACTTTTTGCACTTGTGATATTGTGGAAAAACCACTTTTTGCACTTGTGTTAGTGTTGAAAAACCACTTTTCGCACTTGTGTTGGTGCAGGAAACCACTTTTGCACTTGTATTAGTGTGAAAAAACCACTTTTCGCACTTGTGTTAGTGTTGAAAAACCACTTTTCGCACTTGTGTTAGTGTTGAAAAACCACTTTTCGCACTTGTGTTGGTGCAGGAAACCACTTTTGCACTTGTGTTGGTGCAGGAAACCACTTTTGCACTTGTATTAGTGTGGAAAAAAACACTTTCGCACTTGTGTTAGTGTTGAAAAACCACTTTTCGCACTTGTGTTAGTGTTGAAAAACCACTTTTCGCACTTGTGTTGGTGCAGGAAACACTTTTGCACTTGTATAAGTGTGGAATTAACACTTTTCGCACTTCTGTTAGTGTTGAAAAACCACTTTTCTCACTTGTGTTAGTGTTGAAAAACCACTTTTCGCACTTGTGTTGGTGCAGGAAACCACTTTTGCACTTGTATTAGTGTGGAAAAACCACTTTTCGCACTTGTGTTAGTGTTGAAAAACCACTTTTCGCACTTGTGTTAGTGTTGAAAAACCACTTTTCGCTCTTGTGTTGGTGCAGGAAACCACTTTTGCACTTGTATTAGTGTGGAAAAAACACTTTTCGCACTTGTGTTAGTGTTGAAAAACAACTTTTTGCATTTGTGTTAGTGTTGAAAAACCACTTTTCGCACTTGTGTTGGTGCAGGAAACCACTTTTGCACTTGTATTAGTGTGGAAAAAACACTTTTTGCACTTCTGTTAGTGTTGAAAAACCACTTTTCGCACTGGTGTTAGTGTTGAAAACCACTTTTCGCACTTGTGTTGGTGCAGGAAACCACTTTTGCACTTGTATTAGTGTGGAAAAACCACTTTTCGCACTTGTGTTAGTGCTGAAAAACCACTTTTCGCACTTGTGTTAGTGTTGAAAAACCACTTTTCGCACTTTTGTTGGTGCAGGAAACCACTTTTGCACTTGTATTAGTGTGGAAAAAACACTTTTTGCACTTGTGATAGTGTTGAAAAACCACTTTTCGCACTTGTGTTATTGTTGAAAAACCACTTTTCGCACTTGTGTTGGTGCAGGAAACCACTTTTGCACTTGTATTAAGGTGGAAAAACCACTTTTTGCACTTGTGATAGTGTTGAAAAACCACTTTTCTCACTTGTGTTAGTGTTGAAAAACCACTTTTCGCACTTGTGTTGGTGCAGGAAACCACTTTTGCACTTGTATTAGTGTGGAAAAACCACTTTTCGCACTTGTGTTAGTGTTGAAAAACCACTTTTCGCACTTGTGTTAGTGTTGAAAAACCACTTTTCGCTCTTGTGTTGGTGCAGGAAACCACTTTTGCACTTGTATTAGTGTGGAAAAAACACTTTTTGCACTTGTGATAGTGTTGAAAAACCACTTTTCGCACTTGTGTTATTGTTGAAAAACCACTTTTCGCACTTGTGTTGGTGCAGGAAACCACTTTTGCACTTGTATTAAGGTGGAAAAACCACTTTTTGCACTTGTATTAGTGTGGAAAAAACACTTTTTGCACTTGTGTTAGTGTTGAAAAACAACTTTTCGCACTTGTGTTAGTGTTGAAAAACCACTTTTCGCACTTGTGTTGGTGCAGGAAACCACTTTTGCACTTGTGTTAGTGTGGAAAAAACACTTTTCGCACTTCTGTTAGTGTTGAAAAACCACTTTTCGCACTTGTGTTAGTGTTGAAAACCACTTTTCGCACTTGTGTTGGTGCAGGAAACCACTTTTGCACTTGTATTAGTGTGGAAAAACCACTTTTCGCACTTGTGTTAGTGCTGAAAAACCACTTTTCGCACTTGTGTTAGTGTTGAAAAACCACTTTTCGCACTTTTGTTGGTGCAGGAAACCACTTTTGCACTTGTATTAGTGTGGAAAAAACACTTTTTGCACTTGTGATAGTGTTGAAAAACCACTTTTCGCACTTGTGTTAGTGTTGAAAACCCACTTTTCGCACTTGTGTTGGTGCAGGAAACCACTTTTGCACTTGTATTAGTGTGGAAAAAACACTTTTCGCACTTGTGTTGGTGTTGAAAAACCACTTTTCGCACTTGTGTTAGTGTTGAAAAACCACTTTTCGCACTTGTGTTAGTGTTGAAAAACCACTTTTCGCACTTTTGTTGGTGCAGGAAACCACTTTTGCACTTGTATTAGGTTGGAAAAAACACTTTTGGCACTTGTGATAGTGTTGAAAAACCACTTTTCGCACTTGTGTTAGTGTTGAAAACCCACTTTTCGCACTTGTGTTGGTGCAGGAAACCACTTTTGCACTTGTATTAGTGTGGAAAAAACACTTTTCGCACTTGTGTTAGTGTTGAAAATCCACTTTTCGCACTTGTGTTAGTGTTGAAAAACCACCTCTCGCACTTGTGTTGGTGCAGGAAACCACTTTTGCACTTGTATTAGTGTGGAAAAAACACTTTTCGCACTTGTGTTAGTGTGGAGAAAACACTTTTCGCACTTGTGTTGGTGCAGGAAACCACTTTTGCACTTGTATTAGTGTGGAAAAAACACTTTTCGCACTTCTGTTGGTGTTGAAAAACCACTTTTCGCACTTGTGTTAGTGTTGAAAAACCACTTTTCGCACTTGTGTTGGTGCAGGAAACCACTTTTGCACTTGTATTAGTGTGGAAAAACCACTTTTCGCATTAGTGTTAGTGTTGAAAAACCACTTTTCGCACTTGTGTTAGTGTTGAAAAACCACTTTTTGCACTTTTGTTAGTGCAGGAAACCACTTTTGCACTTGTATTAGTGTGGAAAAAACACTTTTTGCACTTGTGATAGTGTTGAAAAACCACTTTTCGCACTTGTGTTAGTGTTGAAAAACCACTTTTCGCACTTGTGTTGGTGCAGGAAACCACTTTTGCACTTGTATTAGTGTGGAAAAACCACTTTTTGCACTTGTGATAGTGTTGAAAAATCACTTTTCGCACTTGTGTTAGTGTTGAAAAGCCACTTTTCGCACTCGTGTTAGTGTTGAAAAACACTTTTCGCACTTGTGTTGGTGCAGGAAACCACTTTTGCACTTGTATTAGTGTGGAAAAAACACTTTTCGCACTTGTGTTAGTGTTGAAAAACCACTTTTCGCACTTGTGTTAGTGTAGAAAAACCACTTTTCGCACTTGTGTAGGTGCAGGAAACCACTTTTGCACTTGTATTAGTGTGGAAAAAACACTTTTCGCACTTGTGTTTGTGTTGAAAAACCACTTTTCGCACTTGTGTTAGTGTTGAAAAACCACTTTTCGCACTTGTGTTAGTGTTGAAAAACCACTTTTCGCACTTGTGTTGGTGCAGGAAACCACTTTTGCACTTGTATTAGTGTGGAAAAATCACTTTTTGCACTTGTGATAGGGTTGAAAAACCACTTTTCGCACTTGTGTTAGTGTTGAAAAAACACTTTTCGCACTTGTGTTGGTGCAGGAAACAACTTTTGCACTTGTATTAGTGTGGAAAAAACACTTTTCGCACTTCTGTTAGTGTTGAAAAACCACTTTTCGCACTTGTGTTAGTGTTGAAAAAACACTTTTCGCACTTGTGTTGGTGCAGGAAACCACTTTTGCACTTGTATTAGTGTGGAAAAACCACTTTTCGCATTAGTGTTAGTGTTGAAAAACCACTTTTTGCACTTGTGTCATTGTTGAAAAACCACTTTTTGCACTTTTGTTGGTGCAGGAAACCACTTTTGCACTTGTATTAGTGTGGAAAAAACACTTTTTGCACTTGTGATAGTGTTGAAAAACCACTTTTCGCACTTGTGTTAGTGTTGAAAAACCACTTTTCGCACTTGTGTTGGTGCAGGAAACCACTTTTGCACTTGTATTAGTGTGGAAAAACCACTTTTTGCACTTGTGATAGTGTTGAAAAACCACTTTTCGCACTTGTGTTAGTGTTGAAAAGCCACCTTTCGCACTCGTGTTAGTGTTGAAAAACCACTTTTCGCACTTGTGTTGGTGCAGGAAACCACTTTTGCACTTGTATTGGTGTGGAAAAAACACTTTTCGCACTTGTGTTAGTGTTGAAAAACCACTTTTCGCACTTGTGTTAGTGTAGAAAAACCACTTTTCGCACTTGTGTTGGTGCAGGAAACCACTTTTGCACTTGTATTAGTGTGGAAAAAACACTTTTCGCACTTGTGTTAGTGTTGAAAAACCAATTTTCGCACTTGTGTTAGTGTTGAAAAACCACTTTTCGCACTTGTGTTAGTGTTGAAAAACCACTTTTTGCACTAGTGTTGGTGCAGGAAACCACTTTTGCACTTGTATTAGTGTGGAAAACCACTTTTTGCACTTGTGATAGGGTTGAAAAATCACTTTTTGCACTTGTGTTAGTGTTGAAAAACCACTTTTCGCACTTGTGTTGGTGCAGGAAACCACTTTTGCACTTGTATTAGTGTGGAAAAAACACTTTTTGCACTTGTGATAGTGTTGAAAAACCACTTTTCGCACTTGTGTTAGTGTTGAAAAACCACTTTTCGCACTTGTGTTGGTGCAGGAAACCACTTTTGCACTTGTATTAGTGTGGAAAAACCACTTTTCGCACTTGTGTTAGTGTTGGAAAACCACTTTTCACACTTGTGTTAGTGTTGAAAAACCACTTTTCACACTTGTGTTAGTGTTGAAAAACCACTTTTCGCACTTGTGTTGGTTTAAGGAAACCACTTTTGCACTTGTATTAGTGTGGCAAAACCACTTTTTCACACATGTGTTAGTGCTGAAAAACCACTTTTTGCACTTGTGTTAGTGTTGAAAAACCACTTTTCGCACTTGTGTTGGTGCAGGAAACCACTTTTGCACTTGTATTAGTGTGGAAAAAAACACTTTTTGCACTTGTGATAGTGTTGAAAAACCACTTTTCGCACTTGTGTTAGTGTTGAAAAACCACTTTTCGCACCTGTGTTGGTGCAGGAAACCACTTTTGCACTTGTATTAGTGTGGAAAAAACAGTTTTTGCACTTGTGATAGTGTTGAAAAACCACTTTTCGCACTTTTGTTGGTGCAGGAAACCACTTTTGCACTTGTATTAGTGTGGAAAAAACACTTTTGGCACTTGTGATAGTGTTGAAAAACCACTTTTCGCACTTGTGTTGGTGTTGAAAACCCACTTTTCGCACATGTGTTGGTGCAGGAAACCACTTTTGCGCTTGTATTAGTGTGGAAAAAACACTTTTCGCACTTGTGTTAGTGTTGAAAAACCACTTTTCGCACTTGTGTTAGTGTTGAAAAACCACTTTTCGCACTTGTGTTGGTGCAGGAAACCACTTTTGCACTTGTATTAGTGTGGAAAAAACACTTTTCGCACTTGTGTTAGTGTTGAAAAACCACTTTTCGCACTTGTGTTAGTGTTGAAAAACCACTTTTCGCACTTGTGTTGGTGCAGGAAACCACTTTTGCACTTGTATTAGTGTGGAAAAAACACTTTTCGCACTTGTGTTAATGTTGAAAAACCACTTTTCGCACTTGTGTTAGTGTTGAAAAACCACTTTTCGCACTTGTGTTAGTGTTGAAAAACCACTTTTCGCACTAGTGTTGGTGCAGGAAACCACTTTTGCACTTGTATTAGTGTGGAAAAACAACTTTTTGCACTTGTGATAGGGTTGAAAAACCACTTTTTCACACTTGTGTTGGTGCAGGAAACCACTTTTGCACTTGTATTAGTGTGGAAAAAACACTTTTTGCACTTGTGATAGTGTTGAAAAACCACTTTTCGCACTTGTGTTAGTGTTGAAAAACCACTTTTCGCACTTGTGTTGGTGCAGGAAACCACTTTTGCACTTGTATTAGTGTGGAAAAACCACTTTTCGCACTTGTGTTAGTGTTGAAAAACCACTTTTCGCACTTGTGTTAGTGTTGAAAAACCACTTTTCACACTTGTGTTAGTGTTGAAAAACCACTTTTCGCACTTGTGTTGGTGCAGGAAACCACTTTTGCACTTGTATTAGTGTGGAAAAACCACTTTTCGCACTTGTGTTAGTGCTGAAAAACCACTTTTCGCACTTGTGTTAGTGTTGAAAAACCACTTTTCGCACTTTTGTTGGTGCAGGAAACCACTTTTGCACTTGTATTAGTGTGGAAAAAACACTTTTTGCACTTGTGATAGTGTTGAAAAACCACTTTTCGCACTTGTGTTGGTGCAGGAAACCACTTTTGCACTTGTATTACTGTGGCAAAACCAGTTTTTGCACTTGTGATAGTGTTGAAAAACCACTTTTCGCACTTTTATTGGTGCAGGAAACCACTTTTGCACTTGTATTAGTGTGGAAAAAACACTTTTGTCACTTGTGATAGTGTTGAAAAACCACTTTTCGCACTTGTGTTAGTGTTGAAAACCCACTTTTCGCACTTGTGTTGGTGCAGGAAACCACTTTTGCACTTGTATTAGTGTGGAAAAAACACTTTTCGCACTTGTGTTAGTGTTGAAAAACCACTTTTCGCACTTGTGTTAGTGTTGAAAAACCACTTTTCGCACTTGTGTTGGTGCAGGAAACCACTTTTGCACTTGTATTAGTGTGGAAAAAACACTTTTCGCACTTGTGTTAGTGTTGAAAAACCACTTTTCGCACTTGTGTTAGTGTTGAAAAACCACTTTTCGCACTTGTGTTGGTGCAGGAAACCACTTTTGCACTTGTATTAGTGTGGAAAAAACACTTTTCGCACTTGTGTTAATGTTGAAAAACCACTTTTCGCACTTGTGTTAGTGTTGAAAAACCACTTTTCGCACTTGTGTTAGTGTTGAAAAACCACTTTTCGCACTAGTGTTGGTGCAGGAAACCACTTTTGCACTTGTATTAGTGTGGAAAAACAACTTTTTGCACTTGTGATAGGGTTGAAAAACCACTTTTCACACTTGTGTTGGTGCAGGAAACCACTTTTGCACTTGTATTAGTGTGGAAAAAACACTTTTTGCACTTGTGATAGTGTTGAAAAACCACTTTTCGCACTTGTGTTAGTGTTGAAAAACCACTTTTCGCACTTGTGTTGGTGCAGGAAACCACTTTTGCACTTGTATTAGTGTGGAAAAACCACTTTTCGCACTTGTGTTAGTGTTGAAAAACCACTTTTCGCACTTGTGTTAGTGTTGAAAAACCACTTTTCACACTTGTGTTAGTGTTGAAAAACCACTTTTCGCACTTGTGTTGGTGCAGGAAACCACTTTTGCACTTGTATTAGTGTGGAAAAACCACTTTTCACACTTGTGTTAGTGCTGAAAAACCACTTTTCGCACTTGTGTTAGTGTTGAAAAACCACTTTTCGCACTTTTGTTGGTGCAGGAAACCACTTTTGCACTTGTATTAGTGTGGAAAAAACACTTTTTGCACTTGTGATAGTGTTGAAAAACCACTTTTCGCACTTGTGTTGGTGCAGGAAACCACTTTTGCACTTGTATTAGTGTGGCAAATCCAGTTTTTGCACTTGTGATAGTGTTGAAAAACCACTTTTCGCACTTTTATTGGTGCAGGAAACCACTTTTGCACTTGTATTAGTGTGGAAAAAACACTTTTGTCACTTGTGATAGTGTTGAAAAACCACTTTTCGCACTTGTGTTAGTGTTGAAAACCCACTTTTCGCACTTGTGTTGGTGCAGGAAACCACTTTTGCACTTGTATTAGTGTGGAAAAAACACTTTTCGCACTTGTGTTAGTGTTGAAAAACCACTTTTCGCACTTGTGTTAGTGTTGAAAAACCACTTTTCGCACTTGTGTTGGTGCAGGAAACCACTTTTGCACTTGTATTAGTGTGGAAAAAACACTTTTCGCACTTGTGTTAGTGTTGAAAAACCACTTTTCGCACTTGTGTTAGTGTTGAAAAACCACTTTTCGCACTTGTGTTGGTGCAGGAAACCACTTTTGCACTTGCATTAGTGTGGAAAAAACACTTTTCGCACTTGTGTTAGTGTTGAAAAACCACTTTTCGCACTTGTGTTAGTGTTGAAAAACCACTTTTCGCACTTGTGTTGGTGCAGGAAACCACTTTTGCACTTGTATTAGTGTGGAAAAAACACTTTTCGCACTTCTGTTAGTGTTGAAAAACCACTTTTCTCACTTGTGTTAGTGTTGAAAAACCACTTTTTGCACTTGTGTTGGTGCAGGAAACCACTTTTGCACTTGTATTAGTGTGGAAAAACCACTTTTCGCACTTGTGTTAGTGTCGAAAAACCACTTTTCGCACTTGTGTTAGTGTTGAAAAACCACTTTTCGCACTTTTGTTGGTGCAGGAAACCACTTTTGCACTTGTATTAGTGTGGAAAAAACACTTTTGGCACTTGTGATAGTGTTGAAAAACCACTTTTCGCACTTGTGTTAGTGTTGAAAACCCACTTTTCGCACTTGTGTTGGTGCAGGAAACCACTTTTGCACTTGTATTAGTGTGGAAAAAACACTTTTCGCACTTGTGTTAGTGTTGAAAATCCACTTTTCGCACTTGTGTTAGTGTTGAAAAACCACTTTTCGCACTTGTGTTGGTGCAGGAAACCACTTTTGCACTTGTATTAGTGTGGAAAAAACACTTTTCGCACTTGTGTTAGTGTGGAAAAAACACTTTTCGCAATTGTGTTGGTGCAGGAAACCACTTTTGCACTTGTATTAGTGTGGAAAAACACTTTTTGCACTTGTGATAGTGTTGAAAAACCACTTTTTGCACTTGTGTTAGTGTTGAATAACCACTTTTCGCACTTGTGTTGGTGCAGGAAACCACTTTTGCACTTGTATTAGTGTGGAAAAACCACTTTTCGCACTTGTGTTAGTGTTGAAAAACGACTTTTCGCACTTGTGTTAGTGTTGAAAAACCACTTTTCGCACTTGTGTTGGTGCAGGAAACCACTTTTGCACTTGTATTAGTGTGGAAAAAACACTTTTCGCACTTGTGTTATTGTTGAAAAACCACTTTTCGCACTTTTGTTAGTGTGGAAAAACCACTTTTCGCACTTGTGTTAGTGTTGGAAAACCACTTTTCACACTTGTGTTAGTGTTGAAAAACCACTTTTCACACTTGTGTTAGTGTTGAAAAACCACTTTTCGCACTTGTGTTGGTTTAAGGAAACCACTTTTGCACTTGTATTAGTGTGGAAAAACCACTTTTCGCACATGTGTTAGTGCTGAAAAACCACTTTTTGCACTTGTGTTAGTGTTGAAAAACCACTTTTCGCACTTGTGTTGGTGCAGGAAACCACTTTTGCACTTGTATTAGTGTGGAAAAACCACTTTTCGCACTTGTGTTAGTGTTGAAAAACCACTTTTCGCACCTGTGTTGGTGCAGGAAACCACTTTTGCACTTGTATTAGTGTGGAAAAAACAGTTTTTGCACTTGTGATAGTGTTGAAAAACCACTTTTCGCACTTTTGTTGGTGCAGGAAACCACTTTTGCACTTGTATTAGTGTGGAAAAAACACTTTTGGCACTTGTGATAGTGTTGAAAAACCACTTTTCGCACTTGTGTTGGTGTTGAAAACCCACTTTTCGCACATGTGTTGGTGCAGGAAACCACTTTTGCACTTGTATTAGTGTGGAAAAAACACTTTTCGCACTTGTGTTAGTGTTGAAAAACCACTTTTCGCACTTGTGTTAGTGTTGAAAAACCACTTTTCGCACTTGTGTTGGTGCAGGAAACCACTTTTGCACTTGTATTAGTGTGGAAAAAACACTTTTCGCACTTGTGTTAGTGTTGAAAAACCACTTTTCGCACTTGTGTTAGTGTTGAAAAACCACTTTTCGCACTTGTGTTGGTGCAGGAAACCACTTTTGCACTTGTATTAGTGTGGAAAAAACACTTTTCGCACTTGTGTTAATGTTGAAAAACCACTTTTCGCACTTGTGTTAGTGTTGAAAAACCACTTTTCGCACTTGTGTTAGTGTTGAAAAACCACTTTTCGCACTTTTGTTGGTGCAGGAAACCACTTTTGGACTTGTATTAGTGTGGAAAAACCACTTTTCGCACTTGTGTTAGTGCTGAAAAACCACTTTTCGCACTTGTGTTAGTGTTGAAAAACCACTTTTCGCACTTTTGTTGGTGCAGGAAACAACTTTTGCACTTGTATTAGTGTGGAAAAAACACTTTTTGCACTTGTGATAGTGTGGAAAAACCACTTTTTGCACTTGTGTTAGTGTTGAAAAACCACTTTTCGCACTTGTGTTTGTGCAGGAAACCACTTTTGCACTTGTATTAGTGTGAAAAACCACTTTTCGCACTTTTGTTGGTGCAGGAAACCACTTTTGCACTTGTATTAGTGTGGAAAAAACACTTTTTGCACTTGTGATAGTGTTGAAAAACCACTTTTCGCACTTGTGTTGGTGCAGGAAACCACTTTTGCACTTGTATTAGTGTGGCAAAACCAGTTTTTGCACTTGTGATAGTGTTGAAAAACCACTTTTCGCACTTTTATTGGTGCAGGAAACCACTTTTGCACTTGTATTAGTGTGGAAAAAACACTTTTGTCACTTGTGATAGTGTTGAAAAACCACTTTTCGCACTTGTGTTAGTGTTGAAAACCCACTTTTCGCACTTGTGTTGGTGCAGGAAACCACTTTTGCACTTGTATTAGTGTGGAAAAAACACTTTTCGCACTTGTGTTAGTGTTGAAAAACCACTTTTCGCACTTGTGTTAGTGTTGAAAAACCACTTTTCGCACTTGTGTTGGTGCAGGAAACCACTTTTGCACTTGTATTAGTGTGGAAAAAACACTTTTCGCACTTGTGTTAGTGTTGAAAAACCACTTTTCGCACTTGTGTTAGTGTTGAAAAACCACTTTTCGCACTTGTGTTGGTGCAGGAAACCACTTTTGCACTTGTATTAGTGTGGAAAAAACACTTTTCGCACTTGTGTTAATGTTGAAAAACCACTTTTCGCACTTGTGTTAGTGTTGAAAAAACCACTTTTCGCACTTGTGTTAGTGTTGAAAAACCACTTTTCGCACTAGTGTTGGTGCAGGAAACCACTTTTGCACTTGTATTAGTGTGGAAAAACAACTTTTTGCACTTGTGATAGGGTTGAAAAACCACTTTTCACACTTGTGTTGGTGCAGGAAACCACTTTTGCACTTGTATTAGTGTGGAAAAAACACTTTTTGCACTTGTGATAGTGTTGAAAAACCACTTTTCGCACTTGTGTTAGTGTTGAAAAACCACTTTTCGCACTTGTGTTGGTGCAGGAAACCACTTTTGCACTTGTATTAGTGTGGAAAAACCACTTTTCGCACTTGTGTTAGTGTTGAAAAACCACTTTTCGCACTTGTGTTAGTGTTGAAAAACCACTTTTCACACTTGTGTTAGTGTTGAAAAACCACTTTTCGCACTTGTGTTGGTGCAGGAAACCACTTTTGCACTTGTATTAGTGTGGAAAAACCACTTTTCGCACTTGTGTTAGTGCTGAAAAACCACTTTTCGCACTTGTGTTAGTGTTGAAAAACCACTTTTCGCACTTTTGTTGGTGCAGGAAACCACTTTTGCACTTGTATTAGTGTGGAAAAAACACTTTTTGCACTTGTGATAGTGTTGAAAAACCACTTTTCGCACTTGTGTTGGTGCAGGAAACCACTTTTGCACTTGTATTAGTGTGGCAAAACCAGTTTTTGCACTTGTGATAGTGTTGAAAAACCACTTTTCGCACTTTTATTGGTGCAGGAAACCACTTTTGCACTTGTATTAGTGTGGAAAAAACACTTTTGTCACTTGTGATAGTGTTGAAAAACCACTTTTCGCACTTGTGTTAGTGTTGAAAACCCACTTTTCGCACTTGTGTTGGTGCAGGAAACCACTTTTGCACTTGTATTAGTGTGGAAAAAACACTTTTCGCACTTGTGTTAGTGTTGAAAAACCACTTTTCGCACTTGTGTTAGTGTTGAAAAACCACTTTTCGCACTTGTGTTGGTGCAGGAAACCACTTTTGCACTTGTATTAGTGTGGAAAAAACACTTTTCGCACTTGTGTTAGTGTTGAAAAACCACTTTTCGCACTTGTGTTAGTGTTGAAAAACCACTTTTCGCACTTGTGTTGGTGCAGGAAACCACTTTTGCACTTGTATTAGTGTGGAAAAAACACTTTTCGCACTTGTGTTAATGTTGAAAAACCACTTTTCGCACTTGTGTTAGTGTTGAAAAACCACTTTTCGCACTTGTGTTAGTGTTGAAAAACCACTTTTTGCACTAGTGTTGGTGCAGGAAACCACTTTTGCACTTGTATTAGTGTGGAAAAACAACTTTTTGCACTTGTGATAGGGTTGAAAAACCACTTTTCGCACTTGTGTTGGTGCAGGAAACCACTTTTGCACTTGTATTAAGGTGGAAAAACCACTTTTTGCACTTGTGATAGTGTTGAAAAACCACTTTTCTCACTTGTGTTAGTGTTGAAAAACCACTTTTCGCACTTGTGTTGGTGCAGGAAACCACTTTTGCACTTGTATTAGTGTGGAAAAACCACTTTTCGCACTTGTGTTAGTGTTGAAAAACCACTTTTCGCACTTGTGTTAGTGTTGAAAAACCACTTTTCGCTCTTGTGTTGGTGCAGGAAACCACTTTTGCACTTGTATTAGTGTGGAAAAAACACTTTTTGCACTTGTGATAGTGTTGAAAAACCACTTTTCGCACTTGTGTTATTGTTGAAAAACCACTTTTCGCACTTGTGTTGGTGCAGGAAACCACTTTTGCACTTGTATTAAGGTGGAAAAACCACTTTTTGCACTTGTATTAGTGTGGAAAAAACACTTTTTGCACTTGTGTTAGTGTTGAAAAACAACTTTTCGCACTTGTGTTAGTGTTGAAAAACCACTTTTCGCACTTGTGTTGGTGCAGGAAACCACTTTTGCACTTGTGTTAGTGTGGAAAAAACACTTTTCGCACTTCTGTTAGTGTTGAAAAACCACTTTTCGCACTTGTGTTAGTGTTGAAAACCACTTTTCGCACTTGTGTTGGTGCAGGAAACCACTTTTGCACTTGTATTAGTGTGGAAAAACCACTTTTCGCACTTGTGTTAGTGCTGAAAAACCACTTTTCGCACTTGTGTTAGTGTTGAAAAACCACTTTTCGCACTTTTGTTGGTGCAGGAAACCACTTTTGCACTTGTATTAGTGTGGAAAAAACACTTTTTGCACTTGTGATAGTGTTGAAAAACCACTTTTCGCACTTGTGTTAGTGTTGAAAACCCACTTTTCGCACTTGTGTTGGTGCAGGAAACCACTTTTGCACTTGTATTAGTGTGGAAAAAACACTTTTCGCACTTGTGTTGGTGTTGAAAAACCACTTTTCGCACTTGTGTTAGTGTTGAAAAACCACTTTTCGCACTTGTGTTAGTGTTGAAAAACCACTTTTCGCACTTTTGTTGGTGCAGGAAACCACTTTTGCACTTGTATTAGGTTGGAAAAAACACTTTTGGCACTTGTGATAGTGTTGAAAAACCACTTTTCGCACTTGTGTTAGTGTTGAAAACCCACTTTTCGCACTTGTGTTGGTGCAGGAAACCACTTTTGCACTTGTATTAGTGTGGAAAAAACACTTTTCGCACTTGTGTTAGTGTTGAAAATCCACTTTTCGCACTTGTGTTAGTGTTGAAAAACCACTTCTCGCACTTGTGTTGGTGCAGGAAACCACTTTTGCACTTGTATTAGTGTGGAAAAAACACTTTTCGCACTTGTGTTAGTGTGGAAAAAACACTTTTCGCACTTGTGTTGGTGCAGGAAACCACTTTTGCACTTGTATTAGTGTGGAAAAAACACTTTTCGCACTTCTGTTGGTGTTGAAAAACCACTTTTCGCACTTGTGTTAGTGTTGAAAAACCACTTTTCGCACTTGTGTTGGTGCAGGAAACCACTTTTGCACTTGTATTAGTGTGGAAAAACCACTTTTCGCATTAGTGTTAGTGTTGAAAAACCACTTTTCGCACTTGTGTTAGTGTTGAAAAACCACTTTTTGCACTTTTGTTAGTGCAGGAAACCACTTTTGCACTTGTATTAGTGTGGAAAAAACACTTTTTGCACTTGTGATAGTGTTGAAAAACCACTTTTCGCACTTGTGTTAGTGTTGAAAAACCACTTTTCGCACTTGTGTTGGTGCAGGAAACCACTTTTGCACTTGTATTAGTGTGGAAAAACCACTTTTTGCACTTGTGATAGTGTTGAAAAATCACTTTTCGCACTTGTGTTAGTGTTGAAAAGCCACTTTTCGCACTCGTGTTAGTGTTGAAAAACACTTTTCGCACTTGTGTTGGTGCAGGAAACCACTTTTGCACTTGTATTAGTGTGGAAAAAACACTTTTCGCACTTGTGTTAGTGTTGAAAAACCACTTTTCGCACTTGTGTTAGTGTAGAAAAACCACTTTTCGCACTTGTGTAGGTGCAGGAAACCACTTTTGCACTTGTATTAGTGTGGAAAAAACACTTTTCGCACTTGTGTTTGTGTTGAAAAACCACTTTTCGCACTTGTGTTAGTGTTGAAAAACCACTTTTCGCACTTGTGTTAGTGTTGAAAAACCACTTTTCGCACTTGTGTTGGTGCAGGAAACCACTTTTGCACTTGTATTAGTGTGGAAAAATCACTTTTTGCACTTGTGATAGGGTTGAAAAACCACTTTTCGCACTTGTGTTAGTGTTGAAAAAACACTTTTCGCACTTGTGTTGGTGCAGGAAACAACTTTTGCACTTGTATTAGTGTGGAAAAAACACTTTTCGCACTTCTGTTAGTGTTGAAAAACCACTTTTCGCACTTGTGTTAGTGTTGAAAAAACACTTTTCGCACTTGTGTTGGTGCAGGAAACCACTTTTGCACTTGTATTAGTGTGGAAAAACCACTTTTCGCATTAGTGTTAGTGTTGAAAAACCACTTTTTGCACTTGTGTCATTGTTGAAAAACCACTTTTTGCACTTTTGTTGGTGCAGGAAACCACTTTTGCACTTGTATTAGTGTGGAAAAAACACTTTTTGCACTTGTGATAGTGTTGAAAAACCACTTTTCGCACTTGTGTTAGTGTTGAAAAACCACTTTTCGCACTTGTGTTGGTGCAGGAAACCACTTTTGCACTTGTATTAGTGTGGAAAAACCACTTTTTGCACTTGTGATAGTGTTGAAAAACCACTTTTCGCACTTGTGTTAGTGTTGAAAAGCCACCTTTCGCACTCGTGTTAGTGTTGAAAAACCACTTTTCGCACTTGTGTTGGTGCAGGAAACCACTTTTGCACTTGTATTGGTGTGGAAAAAACACTTTTCGCACTTGTGTTAGTGTTGAAAAACCACTTTTCGCACTTGTGTTAGTGTAGAAAAACCACTTTTCGCACTTGTGTTGGTGCAGGAAACCACTTTTGCACTTGTATTAGTGTGGAAAAAACACTTTTCGCACTTGTGTTAGTGTTGAAAAACCAATTTTCGCACTTGTGTTAGTGTTGAAAAACCACTTTTCGCACTTGTGTTAGTGTTGAAAAACCACTTTTTGCACTAGTGTTGGTGCAGGAAACCACTTTTGCACTTGTATTAGTGTGGAAAACCACTTTTTGCACTTGTGATAGGGTTGAAAAATCACTTTTTGCACTTGTGTTAGTGTTGAAAAACCACTTTTCGCACTTGTGTTGGTGCAGGAAACCACTTTTGCACTTGTATTAGTGTGGAAAAAACACTTTTTGCACTTGTGATAGTGTTGAAAAACCACTTTTCGCACTTGTGTTAGTGTTGAAAAACCACTTTTCGCACTTGTGTTGGTGCAGGAAACCACTTTTGCACTTGTATTAGTGTGGGAAAACCACTTTTCGCACTTGTGTTAGTGTTGGAAAACCACTTTTCACACTTGTGTTAGTGTTGAAAAACCACTTTTCACACTTGTGTTAGTGTTGAAAAACCACTTTTCGCACTTGTGTTGGTTTAAGGAAACCACTTTTGCACTTGTATTAGTGTGGCAAAACCACTTTTCGCACATGTGTTAGTGCTGAAAAACCACTTTTTGCACTTGTGTTAGTGTTGAAAAACCACTTTTCGCACTTGTGTTGGTGCAGGAAACCACTTTTGCACTTGTATTAGTGTGGAAAAAACACTTTTTGCACTTGTGATAGTGTTGAAAAACCACTTTTCGCACTTGTGTTAGTGTTGAAAAACCACTTTTCGCACCTGTGTTGGTGCAGGAAACCACTTTTGCACTTGTATTAGTGTGGAAAAAACAGTTTTTGCACTTGTGATAGTGTTGAAAAACCACTTTTCGCACTTTTGTTGGTGCAGGAAACCACTTTTGCACTTGTATTAGTGTGGAAAAAACACTTTTGGCACTTGTGATAGTGTTGAAAAACCACTTTTCGCACTTGTGTTGGTGTTGAAAACCCACTTTTCGCACATGTGTTGGTGCAGGAAACCACTTTTGCGCTTGTATTAGTGTGGAAAAAACACTTTTCGCACTTGTGTTAGTGTTGAAAAACCACTTTTCGCACTTGTGTTAGTGTTGAAAAACCACTTTTCGCACTTGTGTTGGTGCAGGAAACCACTTTTGCACTTGTATTAGTGTGGAAAAAACACTTTTCGCACTTGTGTTAGTGTTGAAAAACCACTTTTCGCACTTGTGTTAGTGTTGAAAAACCACTTTTCGCACTTGTGTTGGTGCAGGAAACCACTTTTGCACTTGTATTAGTGTGGAAAAAACACTTTTCGCACTTGTGTTAATGTTGAAAAACCACTTTTCGCACTTGTGTTAGTGTTGAAAAACCACTTTTCGCACTTGTGTTAGTGTTGAAAAACCACTTTTCGCACTAGTGTTGGTGCAGGAAACCACTTTTGCACTTGTATTAGTGTGGAAAAACAACTTTTTGCACTTGTGATAGGGTTGAAAAACCACTTTTCACACTTGTGTTGGTGCAGGAAACCACTTTTGCACTTGTATTAGTGTGGAAAAAACACTTTTTGCACTTGTGATAGTGTTGAAAAACCACTTTTCGCACTTGTGTTAGTGTTGAAAAACCACTTTTCGCACTTGTGTTGGTGCAGGAAACCACTTTTGCACTTGTATTAGTGTGGAAAAACCACTTTTCGCACTTGTGTTAGTGTTGAAAAACCACTTTTCGCACTTGTGTTAGTGTTGAAAAACCACTTTTCACACTTGTGTTAGTGTTGAAAAACCACTTTTCGCACTTGTGTTGGTGCAGGAAACCACTTTTGCACTTGTATTAGTGTGGAAAAACCACTTTTCGCACTTGTGTTAGTGCTGAAAAACCACTTTTCGCACTTGTGTTAGTGTTGAAAAACCACTTTTCGCACTTTTGTTGGTGCAGGAAACCACTTTTGCACTTGTATTAGTGTGGAAAAAACACTTTTTGCACTTGTGATAGTGTTGAAAAACCACTTTTCGCACTTGTGTTGGTGCAGGAAACCACTTTTGCACTTGTATTAGTGTGGCAAAACCAGTTTTTGCACTTGTGATAGTGTTGAAAAACCACTTTTCGCACTTTTATTGGTGCAGGAAACCACTTTTGCACTTGTATTAGTGTGGAAAAAACACTTTTGTCACTTGTGATAGTGTTGAAAAACCACTTTTCGCACTTGTGTTAGTGTTGAAAACCCACTTTTCGCACTTGTGTTGGTGCAGGAAACCACTTTTGCACTTGTATTAGTGTGGAAAAAACACTTTTCGCACTTGTGTTAGTGTTGAAAAACCACTTTTCGCACTTGTGTTAGTGTTGAAAAACCACTTTTCGCACTTGTGTTGGTGCAGGAAACCACTTTTGCACTTGTATTAGTGTGGAAAAAACACTTTTCGCACTTGTGTTAGTGTTGAAAAACCACTTTTCGCACTTGTGTTAGTGTTGAAAAACCACTTTTCGCACTTGTGTTGGTGCAGGAAACCACTTTTGCACTTGTATTAGTGTGGAAAAAACACTTTTCGCACTTGTGTTAATGTTGAAAAACCACTTTTCGCACTTGTGTTAGTGTTGAAAAACCACTTTTCGCACTTGTGTTAGTGTTGAAAAACCACTTTTCGCACTAGTGTTGGTGCAGGAAACCACTTTTGCACTTGTATTAGTGTGGAAAAACAACTTTTTGCACTTGTGATAGGGTTGAAAAACCACTTTTCACACTTGTGTTGGTGCAGGAAACCACTTTTGCACTAGTATTAGTGTGGAAAAAACACTTTTTGCACTTGTGATAGTGTTGAAAAACCACTTTTCGCACTTGTGTTAGTGTTGAAAAACCACTTTTCGCACTTGTGTTGGTGCAGGAAACCACTTTTGCACTTGTATTAGTGTGGAAAAACCACTTTTCGCACTTGTGTTAGTGTTGAAAAACCACTTTTCGCACTTGTGTTAGTGTTGAAAAACCACTTTTCACACTTGTGTTAGTGTTGAAAAACCACTTTTCGCACTTGTGTTGGTGCAGGAAACCACTTTTGCACTTGTATTAGTGTGGAAAAACCACTTTTCACACTTGTGTTAGTGCTGAAAAACCACTTTTCGCACTTGTGTTAGTGTTGAAAAACCACTTTTCGCACTTTTGTTGGTGCAGGAAACCACTTTTGCACTTGTATTAGTGTGGAAAAAACACTTTTTGCACTTGTGATAGTGTTGAAAAACCACTTTTCGCACTTGTGTTGGTGCAGGAAACCACTTTTGCACTTGTATTAGTGTGGCAAATCCAGTTTTTGCACTTGTGATAGTGTTGAAAAACCACTTTTCGCACTTTTATTGGTGCAGGAAACCACTTTTGCACTTGTATTAGTGTGGAAAAAACACTTTTGTCACTTGTGATAGTGTTGAAAAACCACTTTTCGCACTTGTGTTAGTGTTGAAAACCCACTTTTCGCACTTGTGTTGGTGCAGGAAACCACTTTTGCACTTGTATTAGTGTGGAAAAAACACTTTTCGCACTTGTGTTAGTGTTGAAAAACCACTTTTCGCACTTGTGTTAGTGTTGAAAAACCACTTTTCGCACTTGTGTTGGTGCAGGAAACCACTTTTGCACTTGTATTAGTGTGGAAAAAACACTTTTCGCACTTGTGTTAGTGTTGAAAAACCACTTTTCGCACTTGTGTTAGTGTTGAAAAACCACTTTTCGCACTTGTGTTGGTGCAGGAAACCACTTTTGCACTTGCATTAGTGTGGAAAAAACACTTTTCGCACTTGTGTTAGTGTTGAAAAACCACTTTTCGCACTTGTGTTAGTGTTGAAAAACCACTTTTCGCACTTGTGTTGGTGCAGGAAACCACTTTTGCACTTGTATTAGTGTGGAAAAAACACTTTTCGCACTTCTGTTAGTGTTGAAAAACCACTTTTCTCACTTGTGTTAGTGTTGAAAAACCACTTTTTGCACTTGTGTTGGTGCAGGAAACCACTTTTGCACTTGTATTAGTGTGGAAAAACCACTTTTCGCACTTGTGTTAGTGTCGAAAAACCACTTTTCGCACTTGTGTTAGTGTTGAAAAACCACTTTTCGCACTTTTGTTGGTGCAGGAAACCACTTTTGCACTTGTATTAGTGTGGAAAAAACACTTTTGGCACTTGTGATAGTGTTGAAAAACCACTTTTCGCACTTGTGTTAGTGTTGAAAACCCACTTTTCGCACTTGTGTTGGTGCAGGAAACCACTTTTGCACTTGTATTAGTGTGGAAAAAACACTTTTCGCACTTGTGTTAGTGTTGAAAATCCACTTTTCGCACTTGTGTTAGTGTTGAAAAACCACTTTTCGCACTTGTGTTGGTGCAGGAAACCACTTTTGCACTTGTATTAGTGTGGAAAAAACACTTTTCGCACTTGTGTTAGTGTGGAAAAAACACTTTTCGCAATTGTGTTGGTGCAGGAAACCACTTTTGCACTTGTATTAGTGTGGAAAAACACTTTTTGCACTTGTGATAGTGTTGAAAAACCACTTTTTGCACTTGTGTTAGTGTTGAATAACCACTTTTCGCACTTGTGTTGGTGCAGGAAACCACTTTTGCACTTGTATTAGTGTGGAAAAACCACTTTTCGCACTTGTGTTAGTGTTGAAAAACGACTTTTCGCACTTGTGTTAGTGTTGAAAAACCACTTTTCGCACTTGTGTTGGTGCAGGAAACCACTTTTGCACTTGTATTAGTGTGGAAAAAACACTTTTCGCACTTGTGTTATTGTTGAAAAACCACTTTTCGCACTTTTGTTAGTGTGGAAAAACCACTTTTCGCACTTGTGTTAGTGTTGGAAAACCAATTTTCACACTTGTGTTAGTGTTGAAAAACCACTTTTCACACTTGTGTTAGTGTTGAAAAACCACTTTTCGCACTTGTGTTGGTTTAAGGAAACCACTTTTGCACTTGTATTAGTGTGGAAAAACCACTTTTCGCACATGTGTTAGTGCTGAAAAACCACTTTTTGCACTTGTGTTAGTGTTGAAAAACCACTTTTCGCACTTGTGTTGGTGCAGGAAACCACTTTTGCACTTGTATTAGTGTGGAAAAACCACTTTTCGCACTTGTGTTAGTGTTGAAAAACCACTTTTCGCACCTGTGTTGGTGCAGGAAACCACTTTTGCACTTGTATTAGTGTGGAAAAAACAGTTTTTGCACTTGTGATAGTGTTGAAAAACCACTTTTCGCACTTTTGTTGGTGCAGGAAACCACTTTTGCACTTGTATTAGTGTGGAAAAAACACTTTTGGCACTTGTGATAGTGTTGAAAAACCACTTTTCGCACTTGTGTTGGTGTTGAAAACCCACTTTTCGCACATGTGTTGGTGCAGGAAACCACTTTTGCACTTGTATTAGTGTGGAAAAAACACTTTTCGCACTTGTGTTAGTGTTGAAAAACCACTTTTCGCACTTGTGTTAGTGTTGAAAAACCACTTTTCGCACTTGTGTTGGTGCAGGAAACCACTTTTGCACTTGTATTAGTGTGGAAAAAACACTTTTCGCACTTGTGTTAGTGTTGAAAAACCACTTTTCGCACTTGTGTTAGTGTTGAAAAACCACTTTTCGCACTTGTGTTGGTGCAGGAAACCACTTTTGCACTTGTATTAGTGTGGAAAAAACACTTTTCGCACTTGTGTTAATGTTGAAAAACCACTTTTCGCACTTGTGTTAGTGTTGAAAAACCACTTTTCGCACTTGTGTTAGTGTTGAAAAACCACTTTTCGCACTTTTGTTGGTGCAGGAAACCACTTTTGGACTTGTATTAGTGTGGAAAAACCACTTTTCGCACTTGTGTTAGTGCTGAAAAACCACTTATCGCACTTGTGTTAGTGTTGAAAAACCACTTTTCGCACTTTTGTTGGTGCAGGAAACAACTTTTGCACTTGTATTAGTGTGGAAAAAACACTTTTTGCACTTGTGATAGTGTGGAAAAACCACTTTTTGCACTTGTGTTAGTGTTGAAAAACCACTTTTCGCACTTGTGTTTGTGCAGGAAACCACTTTTGCACTTGTATTAGTGTGAAAAACCACTTTTCGCACTTTTGTTGGTGCAGGAAACCACTTTTGCACTTGTATTAGTGTGGAAAAAACACTTTTTGCACTTGTGATAGTGTTGAAAAACCACTTTTCGCACTTGTGTTGGTGCAGGAAACCACTTTTGCACTTGTATTAGTGTGGCAAAACCAGTTTTTGCACTTGTGATAGTGTTGAAAAACCACTTTTCACACTTTTATTGGTGCAGGAAACCACTTTTGCACTTGTATTAGTGTGGAAAAAACACTTTTGTCACTTGTGATAGTGTTGAAAAACCACTTTTCGCACTTGTGTTAGTGTTGAAAACCCACTTTTCGCACTTGTGTTGGTGCAGGAAACCACTTTTGCACTTGTATTAGTGTGGAAAAAACACTTTTCGCACTTGTGTTAGTGTTGAAAAACCACTTTTCGCACTTGTGTTAGTGTTGAAAAACCACTTTTCGCACTTGTGTTGGTGCAGGAAACCACTTTTGCACTTGTATTAGTGTGGAAAAAACACTTTTCGCACTTGTGTTAGTGTTGAAAAACCACTTTTCGCACTTGTGTTAGTGTTGAAAAACCACTTTTCGCACTTGTGTTGGTGCAGGAAACCACTTTTGCACTTGTATTAGTGTGGAAAAAACACTTTTCGCACTTGTGTTAATGTTGAAAAACCACTTTTCGCACTTGTGTTAGTGTTGAAAAACCACTTTTCGCACTTGTGTTAGTGTTGAAAAACCACTTTTCGCACTAGTGTTGGTGCAGGAAACCACTTTTGCACTTGTATTAGTGTGGAAAAACAACTTTTTGCACTTGTGATAGGGTTGAAAAACCACTTTTCACACTTGTGTTGGTGCAGGAAACCACTTTTGCACTTGTATTAGTGTGGAAAAAACACTTTTTGCACTTGTGATAGTGTTGAAAAACCACTTTTCGCACTTGTGTTAGTGTTGAAAAACCACTTTTCGCACTTGTGTTGGTGCAGGAAACCACTTTTGCACTTGTATTAGTGTGGAAAAACCACTTTTCGCACTTGTGTTAGTGTTGAAAAACCACTTTTCGCACTTGTGTTAGTGTTGAAAAACCACTTTTCACACTTGTGTTAGTGTTGAAAAACCACTTTTCGCACTTGTGTTGGTGCAGGAAACCACTTTTGCACTTGTATTAGTGTGGAAAAACCACTTTTCGCACTTGTGTTAGTGCTGAAAAACCACTTTTCGCACTTGTGTTAGTGTTGAAAAACCACTTTTCGCACTTTTGTTGGTGCAGGAAACCACTTTTGCACTTGTATTAGTGTGGAAAAAACACTTTTTGCACTTGTGATAGTGTTGAAAAACCACTTTTCGCACTTGTGTTGGTGCAGGAAACCACTTTTGCACTTGTATTAGTGTGGCAAAACCAGTTTTTGCACTTGTGATAGTGTTGAAAAACCACTTTTCGCACTTTTATTGGTGCAGGAAACCACTTTTGCACTTGTATTAGTGTGGAAAAAACACTTTTGTCACTTGTGATAGTGTTGAAAAACCACTTTTCGCACTTGTGTTAGTGTTGAAAACCCACTTTTCGCACTTGTGTTGGTGCAGGAAACCACTTTTGCACTTGTATTAGTGTGGAAAAAACACTTTTCGCACTTGTGTTAGTGTTGAAAAACCACTTTTCGCACTTGTGTTAGTGTTGAAAAACCACTTTTCGCACTTGTGTTGGTGCAGGAAACCACTTTTGCACTTGTATTAGTGTGGAAAAAACACTTTTCGCACTTGTGTTAGTGTTGAAAAACCACTTTTCGCACTTGTGTTAGTGTTGAAAAACCACTTTTCGCACTTGTGTTGGTGCAGGAAACCACTTTTGCACTTGTATTAGTGTGGAAAAAACACTTTTCGCACTTGTGTTAATGTTGAAAAACCACTTTTCGCACTTGTGTTAGTGTTGAAAAACCACTTTTCGCACTTGTGTTAGTGTTGAAAAACCACTTTTCGCACTAGTGTTGGTGCAGGAAACCACTTTTGCACTTGTATTAGTGTGGAAAAACAACTTTTTGCACTTGTGATAGGGTTGAAAAACCACTTTTCACACTTGTGTTGGTGCAGGAAACCACTTTTGCACTTGTATTAGTGTGGAAAAAACACTTTTTGCACTTGTGATAGTGTTGAAAAACCACTTTTCGCACTTGTGTTAGTGTTGAAAAACCACTTTTCGCACTTGTGTTGGTGCAGGAAACCACTTTTGCACTTGTATTAGTGTGGAAAAACCACTTTTCGCACTTGTGTTAGTGTTGAAAAACCACTTTTCGCACTTGTGTTAGTGTTGAAAAACCACTTTTCACACTTGTGTTAGTGTTGAAAAACCACTTTTCGCACTTGTGTTGGTGCAGGAAACCACTTTTGCACTTGTATTAGTGTGGAAAAACCACTTTTCACACTTGTGTTAGTGCTGAAAAACCACTTTTCGCACTTGTGTTAGTGTTGAAAAACCACTTTTCGCACTTTTGTTGGTGCAGGAAACCACTTTTGCACTTGTATTAGTGTGGAAAAAACACTTTTTGCACTTGTGATAGTGTTGAAAAACCACTTTTCGCACTTGTGTTGGTGCAGGAAACCACTTTTGCACTTGTATTAGTGTGGCAAATCCAGTTTTTGCACTTGTGATAGTGTTGAAAAACCACTTTTCGCACTTTTATTGGTGCAGGAAACCACTTTTGCACTTGTATTAGTGTGGAAAAAACACTTTTGTCACTTGTGATAGTGTTGAAAAACCACTTTTCGCACTTGTGTTAGTGTTGAAAACCCACTTTTCGCACTTGTGTTGGTGCAGGAAACCACTTTTGCACTTGTATTAGTGTGGAAAAAACACTTTTCGCACTTGTGTTAGTGTTGAAAAACCACTTTTCGCACTTGTGTTAGTGTTGAAAAACCACTTTTCGCACTTGTGTTGGTGCAGGAAACCACTTTTGCACTTGTATTAGTGTGGAAAAAACACTTTTCGCACTTGTGTTAGTGTTGAAAAACCACTTTTCGCACTTGTGTTAGTGTTGAAAAACCACTTTTCGCACTTGTGTTGGTGCAGGAAACCACTTTTGCACTTGCATTAGTGTGGAAAAAACACTTTTCGCACTTGTGTTAGTGTTGAAAAACCACTTTTCGCACTTGTGTTAGTGTTGAAAAACCACTTTTCGCACTTGTGTTGGTGCAGGAAACCACTTTTGCACTTGTATTAGTGTGGAAAAAACACTTTTCGCACTTCTGTTAGTGTTGAAAAACCACTTTTCTCACTTGTGTTAGTGTTGAAAAACCACTTTTTGCACTTGTGTTGGTGCAGGAAACCACTTTTGCACTTGTATTAGTGTGGAAAAACCACTTTTCGCACTTGTGTTAGTGTCGAAAAACCACTTTTCGCACTTGTGTTAGTGTTGAAAAACCACTTTTCGCACTTTTGTTGGTGCAGGAAACCACTTTTGCACTTGTATTAGTGTGGAAAAAACACTTTTGGCACTTGTGATAGTGTTGAAAAACCACTTTTCGCACTTGTGTTAGTGTTGAAAACCCACTTTTCGCACTTGTGTTGGTGCAGGAAACCACTTTTGCACTTGTATTAGTGTGGAAAAAACACTTTTCGCACTTGTGTTAGTGTTGAAAATCCACTTTTCGCACTTGTGTTAGTGTTGAAAAACCACTTTTCGCACTTGTGTTGGTGCAGGAAACCACTTTTGCACTTGTATTAGTGTGGAAAAAACACTTTTCGCACTTGTGTTAGTGTGGAAAAAACACTTTTCGCAATTGTGTTGGTGCAGGAAACCACTTTTGCACTTGTATTAGTGTGGAAAAACACTTTTTGCACTTGTGTTATTGTTGAAAAACCACTTTTCGCACTTTTGTTAGTGTGGAAAAACCACTTTTCGCACTTGTGTTAGTGTTGGAAAACCACTTTTCACACTTGTGTTAGTGTTGAAAAACCACTTTTCACACTTGTGTTAGTGTTGAAAAACCACTTTTCGCACTTGTGTTGGTTTAAGGAAACCACTTTTGCACTTGTATTAGTGTGGAAAAACCACTTTTCGCACATGTGTTAGTGCTGAAAAACCACTTTTTGCACTTGTGTTAGTGTTGAAAAACCACTTTTCGCACTTGTGTTGGTGCAGGAAACCACTTTTGCACTTGTATTAGTGTGGAAAAAACACTTTTTGCACTTGTGATAGTGTTGAAAAACCACTTTTCGCACTTGTGTTAGTGTTGAAAAACCACTTTTCGCACCTGTGTTGGTGCAGGAAACCACTTTTGCACTTGTATTAGTGTGGAAAAAACAGTTTTTGCACTTGTGATAGTGTTGAAAAACCACTTTTCGCACTTTTGTTGGTGCAGGAAACCACTTTTGCACTTGTATTAGTGTGGAAAAAACACTTTTGGCACTTGTGATAGTGTTGAAAAACCACTTTTCGCACTTGTGTTGGTGTTGAAAACCCACTTTTCGCACATGTGTTGGTGCAGGAAACCACTTTTGCACTTGTATTAGTGTGGAAAAAACACTTTTCGCACTTGTGTTAGTGTTGAAAAACCACTTTTCGCACTTGTGTTAGTGTTGAAAAACCACTTTTCGCACTTGTGTTGGTGCAGGAAACCACTTTTGCACTTGTATTAGTGTGGAAAAAACACTTTTCGCACTTGTGTTAGTGTTGAAAAACCACTTTTCGCACTTGTGTTAGTGTTGAAAAACCACTTTTCGCACTTGTGTTGGTGCAGGAAACCACTTTTGCACTTGTATTAGTGTGGAAAAAACACTTTTCGCACTTGTGTTAATGTTGAAAAACCACTTTTCGCACTTGTGTTAGTGTTGAAAAACCACTTTTCGCACTTGTGTTAGTGTTGAAAAACCACTTTTCGCACTTTTGTTGGTGCAGGAAACCACTTTTGGACTTGTATTAGTGTGGAAAAACCACTTTTCGCACTTGTGTTAGTGCTGAAAAACCACTTTTCGCACTTGTGTTAGTGTTGAAAAACCACTTTTCGCACTTTTGTTGGTGCAGGAAACAACTTTTGCACTTGTATTAGTGTGGAAAAAACACTTTTTGCACTTGTGATAGTGTGGAAAAACCACTTTTTGCACTTGTGTTAGTGTTGAAAAACCACTTTTCGCACTTGTGTTTGTGCAGGAAACCACTTTTGCACTTGTATTAGTGTGAAAAACCACTTTTCGCACTTTTGTTGGTGCAGGAAACCACTTTTGCACTTGTATTAGTGTGGAAAAAACACTTTTTGCACTTGTGATAGTGTTGAAAAACCACTTTTCGCACTTGTGTTGGTGCAGGAAACCACTTTTGCACTTGTATTAGTGTGGCAAAACCAGTTTTTGCACTTGTGATAGTGTTGAAAAACCACTTTTCGCACTTTTATTGGTGCAGGAAACCACTTTTGCACTTGTATTAGTGTGGAAAAAACACTTTTGTCACTTGTGATAGTGTTGAAAAACCACTTTTCGCACTTGTGTTAGTGTTGAAAACCCACTTTTCGCACTTGTGTTGGTGCAGGAAACCACTTTTGCACTTGTATTAGTGTGGAAAAAACACTTTTCGCACTTGTGTTAGTGTTGAAAAACCACTTTTCGCACTTGTGTTAGTGTTGAAAAACCACTTTTCGCACTTGTGTTGGTGCAGGAAACCACTTTTGCACTTGTATTAGTGTGGAAAAAACACTTTTCGCACTTGTGTTAGTGTTGAAAAACCACTTTTCGCACTTGTGTTAGTGTTGAAAAACCACTTTTCGCACTTGTGTTGGTGCAGGAAACCACTTTTGCACTTGTATTAGTGTGGAAAAAACACTTTTCGCACTTGTGTTAATGTTGAAAAACCACTTTTCGCACTTGTGTTAGTGTTGAAAAACCACTTTTCGCACTTGTGTTAGTGTTGAAAAACCACTTTTCGCACTAGTGTTGGTGCAGGAAACCACTTTTGCACTTGTATTAGTGTGGAAAAACAACTTTTTGCACTTGTGATAGGGTTGAAAAACCACTTTTCACACTTGTGTTGGTGCAGGAAACCACTTTTGCACTTGTATTAGTGTGGAAAAAACACTTTTTGCACTTGTGATAGTGTTGAAAAACCACTTTTCGCACTTGTGTTAGTGTTGAAAAACCACTTTTCGCACTTGTGTTGGTGCAGGAAACCACTTTTGCACTTGTATTAGTGTGGAAAAACCACTTTTCGCACTTGTGTTAGTGTTGAAAAACCACTTTTCGCACTTGTGTTAGTGTTGAAAAACCACTTTTCACACGTGTGTTAGTGTTGAAAAACCACTTTTCGCACTTGTGTTGGTGCAGGAAACCACTTTTGCACTTGTATTAGTGTGGAAAAACCACTTTTCGCACTTGTGTTAGTGCTGAAAAAACACTTTTCGCACTTGTGTTAGTGTTGAAAAACCACTTTTCGCACTTTTGTTGGTGCAGGAAACCACTTTTGCACTTGTATTAGTGTGGAAAAAACACTTTTTGCACTTGTGATAGTGTTGAAAAACCACTTTTCGCACTTGTGTTGGTGCAGGAAACCACTTTTGCACTTGTATTAGTGTGGCAAATCCAGTTTTTGCACTTGTGATAGTGTTGAAAAACCACTTTTCGCACTTTTATTGGTGCAGGAAACCACTTTTGCACTTGTATTAGTGTGGAAAAAACACTTTTGTCACTTGTGATAGTGTTGAAAAACCACTTTTCGCACTTGTGTTAGTGTTGAAAACCCACTTTTCGCACTTGTGTTGGTGCAGGAAACCACTTTTGCACTTGTATTAGTGTGGAAAAAACACTTTTCGCACTTGTGTTAGTGTTGAAAAACCACTTTTCGCACTTGTGTTAGTGTTGAAAAACCACTTTTCGCACTTGTGTTGGTGCAGGAAACCACTTTTGCACTTGTATTAGTGTGGAAAAAACACTTTTCGCACTTGTGTTAGTGTTGAAAAACCACTTTTCGCACTTGTGTTAGTGTTGAAAAACCACTTTTCGCACTTGTGTTGGTGCAGGAAACCACTTTTGCACTTGCATTAGTGTGGAAAAAACACTTTTCGCACTTGTGTTAGTGTTGAAAAACCACTTTTCGCACTTGTGTTAGTGTTGAAAAACCACTTTTCGCACTTGTGTTGGTGCAGGAAACCACTTTTGCACTTGTATTAGTGTGGAAAAAACACTTTTCGCACTTCTGTTAGTGTTGAAAAACCACTTTTCTCACTTGTGTTAGTGTTGAAAAACCACTTTTTGCACTTGTGTTGGTGCAGGTAACCACTTTTGCACTTGTATTAGTGTGGAAAAACCACTTTTCGCACTTGTGTTAGTGTCGAAAAACCACTTTTCGCACTTGTGTTAGTGTTGAAAACCACTTTTCGCACTTTTGTTGGTGCAGGAAACCACTTTTGCACTTGTATTAGTGTGGAAAAAACACTTTTGGCACTTGTGATAGTGTTGAAAAACCACTTTTCGCACTTGTGTTAGTGTTGAAAACCCACTTTTCGCACTTGTGTTGGTGCAGGAAACCACTTTTGCACTTGTATTAGTGTGGAAAAAACACTTTTCGCACTTGTGTTAGTGTTGAAAATCCACTTTTCGCACTTGTGTTAGTGTTGAAAAACCACTTTTCGCACTTGTGTTGGTGCAGGAAACCACTTTTGCACTTGTATTAGTGTGGAAAAAACACTTTTCGCACTTGTGTTAGTGTGGAAAAAACACTTTTCGCAATTGTGTTGGTGCAGGAAACCACTTTTGCACTTGTATTAGTGTGGAAAAACACTTTTTGCACTTGTGATAGTGTTGAAAAACCACTTTTTGCACTTGTGTTAGTGTTGAATAACCACTTTTCGCACTTGTGTTGGTGCAGGAAACCACTTTTGCACTTGTATTAGTGTGGAAAAAACACTTTTCGCACTTGTGTTATTGTTGAAAAACCACTTTTCGCACTTTTGTTAGTGTGGAAAAACCACTTTTCGCACTTGTGTTAGTGTTGGAAAACCACTTTTCACACTTGTGTTAGTGTTGAAAAACCACTTTTCACACTTGTGTTAGTGTTGAAAAACCACTTTTCGCACTTGTGTTGGTTTAAGGAAACCACTTTTGCACTTGTATTAGTGTGGAAAAACCACTTTTCGCACATGTGTTAGTGCTGAAAAACCACTTTTTGCACTTGTGTTAGTGTTGAAAAACCACTTTTCGCACTTGTGTTGGTGCAGGAAACCACTTTTGCACTTGTATTAGTGTGGAAAAAACACTTTTTGCACTTGTGATAGTGTTGAAAAACCACTTTTCGCACTTGTGTTAGTGTTGAAACACCACTTTTCGCACCTGTGTTGGTGCAGGAAACCACTTTTGCACTTGTATTAGTGTGGAAAAAACAGTTTTTGCACTTGTGATAGTGTTGAAAAACCACTTTTCGCACTTTTGTTGGTGCAGGAAACCACTTTTGCACTTGTATTAGTGTGGAAAAAACACTTTTGGCACTTGTGATAGTGTTGAAAAACCACTTTTCGCACTTGTGTTGGTGTTGAAAACCCACTTTTCGCACATGTGTTGGTGCAGGAAACCACTTTTGCGCTTGTATTAGTGTGGAAAAAACACTTTTCGCACTTGTGTTAGTGTTGAAAAACCACTTTTCGCACTTGTGTTAGTGTTGAAAAACCACTTTTCGCACTTGTGTTGGTGCAGGAAACCACTTTTGCACTTGTATTAGTGTGGAAAAAACACTTTTCGCACTTGTGTTAGTGTTGAAAAACCACTTTTCGCACTTGTGTTAGTGTTGAAAAACCACTTTTCGCACTTGTGTTGGTGCAGGAAACCACTTTTGCACTTGTATTAGTGTGGAAAAAACACTTTTCGCACTTGTGTTAATGTTGAAAAACCACTTTTCGCACTTGTGTTAGTGTTGAAAAACCACTTTTCGCACTTGTGTTAGTGTTGAAAAACCACTTTTCGCACTTTTGTTGGTGCAGGAAACCACTTTTGGACTTGTATTAGTGTGGAAAAACCACTTTTCGCACTTGTGTTAGTGCTGAAAAACAACTTTTCGTACTTGTGTTAGTGTTGAAAAACCACTTTTCGCACTTTTGTTGGTGCAGGAAACAACTTTTGCACTTGTATTAGTGTGGAAAAAACACTTTTTGCACTTGTGATAGTGTGGAAAAACCACTTTTTGCACTTGTGTTAGTGTTGAAAAACCACTTTTCGCACTTGTGTTTGTGCAGGAAACCACTTTTGCACTTGTATTAGTGTGAAAAAACCACTTTTCGCACTTGTGTTAGTGTTGAAAAACCACTTTTCGCACTTGTGTTAGTGTTGAAAAACCACTTTTCGCACTTGTGTTAGTGTTGAAAAACCACTTTTCGCACATGTGTTGGTGCAGGAAACCACTTTTGGACTTGTATTAGTGTGGAAAAACCACTTTTTGCACTTGTGTTAGTGCTGAAAAACCACTTTTCGCACTTGTGTTAGTGTTGAAAAACCACTTTTCGCACTTTTGTTGGTGCAGGAAACAACTTTTGCACTTGTATTAGTGTGGAAAAAACACTTTTTGCACTTGTGATAGTGTGGAAAAACCACTTTTTGCACTTGTGTTAGTGTTGAAAAACCACTTTTCGCACTTGTGTTGGTGCAGGAAACCACTTTTGCACTTGTATTAGTGTGAAAAAACCACTTTTCGCACTTGTGTTAGTGTTGAAAAACCACTTTTCGCACTTGTGTTAGTGTTGAAAAACCACTTTTCGCACTTGTGTTGGTGCAGGAAACCACTTTTGCACTTGTGTTGGTGCAGGAAACCACTTTTGCACTTGTATTAGTGTGGAAAAAACACTTTTCGCACTTGTGTTAGTGTTGAAAAACCACTTTTCGCACTTGTGTTAGTGTTGAAAAACCACTTTTCGCACTTGTGTTGGTGCAGGAAACCACTTTTGCACTTGTATAAGTGTGGAATTAACACTTTTCGCACTTCTGTTAGTGTTGAAAAACCACTTTTCTCACTTGTGTTAGTGTTGAAAAACCACTTTTCGCACTTGTGTTGGTGCAGGAAACCACTTTTGCACTTGTATTAGTGTGGAAAAACCACTTTTCGCACTTGTATTAGTGTTGAAAAACCACTTTTCGCACTTGTGTTAGTGTTGAAAAACCACTTTTCGCGCTTGTGTTGGTGCAGGAAACCACTTTTGCACTTGTATTAGTGTGGAAAAAACACTTTTCGCACTTGTGTTAGTGTTGAAAAACAACTTTTTGCACTTGTGTTAGTGTTGAAAAACCACTTTTCGCACTTGTGTTGGTGCAGGAAACCACTTTTGCACTTGTATTAGTGTGGAAAAAACACTTTTTGCACTTCTGTTAGTGTTGAAAAACCACTTTTCGCACTGGTGTTAGTGTTGAAAACCACTTTTCGCACTTGTGTTGGTGCAGGAAACCACTTTTGCACTTGTATTAGTGTGGAAAAACCACTTTTCGCTCTTGTGTTAGTGCTGAAAAACCACTTTTCGCACTTGTGTTAATGTTGAAAAACCACTTTTCGCACTTGTGTTAGTGTTGAAAAACCACTTTTCGCACTTGTGTTAGTGTTGAAAAACCACTTTTCGCACTAGTGTTGGTGCAGGAAACCACTTTTGCACTTGTATTAGTGTGGAAAAACAACTTTTTGCACTTGTGATAGGGTTGAAAAACCACTTTTCACACTTGTGTTGGTGCAGGAAACCACTTTTGCACTTGTATTAGTGTGGAAAAAACACTTTTTGCACTTGTGATAGTGTTGAAAAACCACTTTTCGCACTTGTGTTAGTGTTGAAAAACCACTTTTCGCACTTGTGTTGGTGCAGGAAACCACTTTTGCACTTGTATTAGTGTGGAAAAACCACTTTTCGCACTTGTGTTAGTGTTGAAAAACCACTTTTCGCACTTGTGTTAGTGTTGAAAAACCACTTTTCACACTTGTGTTAGTGTTGAAAAACCACTTTTCGCACTTGTGTTGGTGCAGGAAACCACTTTTGCACTTGTATTAGTGTGGAAAAACCACTTTTCGCACTTGTGTTAGTGCTGAAAAACCACTTTTCGCACTTGTGTTAGTGTTGAAAAACCACTTTTCGCACTTTTGTTGGTGCAGGAAACCACTTTTGCACTTGTATTAGTGTGGAAAAAACACTTTTTGCACTTGTGATAGTGTTGAAAAACCACTTTTCGCACTTGTGTTGGTGCAGGAAACCACTTTTGCACTTGTATTAGTGTGGCAAATCCAGTTTTTGCACTTGTGATAGTGTTGAAAAACCACTTTTCGCACTTTTATTGGTGCAGGAAACCACTTTTGCACTTGTATTAGTGTGGAAAAAACACTTTTGTCACTTGTGATAGTGTTGAAAAACCACTTTTCGCACTTGTGTTAGTGTTGAAAACCCACTTTTCGCACTTGTGTTGGTGCAGGAAACCACTTTTGCACTTGTATTAGTGTGGAAAAAACACTTTTCGCACTTGTGTTAGTGTTGAAAAACCACTTTTCGCACTTGTGTTAGTGTTGAAAAACCACTTTTCGCACTTGTGTTGGTGCAGGAAACCACTTTTGCACTTGTATTAGTGTGGAAAAAACACTTTTCGCACTTGTGTTAGTGTTGAAAAACCACTTTTCGCACTTGTGTTAGTGTTGAAAAACCACTTTTCGCACTTGTGTTGGTGCAGGAAACCACTTTTGCACTTGCATTAGTGTGGAAAAAACACTTTTCGCACTTGTGTTAGTGTTGAAAAACCACTTTTCGCACTTGTGTTAGTGTTGAAAAACCACTTTTCGCACTTGTGTTGGTGCAGGAAACCACTTTTGCACTTGTATTAGTGTGGAAAAAATCACTTTTCGCACTTCTGTTAGTGTTGAAAAACCACTTTTCTCACTTGTGTTAGTGTTGAAAAACCACTTTTTGCACTTGTGTTGGTGCAGGAAACCACTTTTGCACTTGTATTAGTGTGGAAAAACCACTTTTCGCACTTGTGTTAGTGTCGAAAAACCACTTTTCGCACTTGTGTTAGTGTTGAAAAACCACTTTTCGCACTTTTGTTGGTGCAGGAAACCACTTTTGCACTTGTATTAGTGTGGAAAAAACACTTTTGGCACTTGTGATAGTGTTGAAAAACCACTTTTCGCACTTGTGTTAGTGTTGAAAACCCACTTTTCGCACTTGTGTTGGTGCAGGAAACCACTTTTGCACTTGTATTAGTGTGGAAAAAACACTTTTCGCACTTGTGTTAGTGTTGAAAATCCACTTTTCGCACTTGTGTTAGTGTTGAAAAACCACTTTTCGCACTTGTGTTGGTGCAGGAAACCACTTTTGCACTTGTATTAGTGTGGAAAAAACACTTTTCGCACTTGTGTTAGTGTGGAAAAAACACTTTTCGCAATTGTGTTGGTGCAGGAAACCACTTTTGCACTTGTATTAGTGTGGAAAAACACTTTTTGCACTTGTGATAGTGTTGAAAAACCACTTTTTGCACTTGTGTTAGTGTTGAATAACCACTTTTCGCACTTGTGTTGGTGCAGGAAACCACTTTTGCACTTGTATTAGTGTGGAAAAACCACTTTTCGCACTTGTGTTAGTGTTGAAAAACGACTTTTCGCACTTGTGTTAGTGTTGAAAAACCACTTTTCGCACTTGTGTTGGTGCAGGAAACCACTTTTGCACTTGTATTAGTGTGGAAAAAACACTTTTCGCACTTGTGTTATTGTTGAAAAACCACTTTTCGCACTTTTGTTAGTGTGGAAAAACCACTTTTCGCACTTGTGTTAGTGTTGGAAAACCACTTTTCACACTTGTGTTAGTGTTGAAAAACCACTTTTCACACTTGTGTTAGTGTTGAAAAACCACTTTTCGCACTTGTGTTGGTTTAAGGAAACCACTTTTGCACTTGTATTAGTGTGGAAAAACCACTTTTCGCACATGTGTTAGTGCTGAAAAACCACTTTTTGCACTCGTGTTAGTGTTGAAAAACCACTTTTCGCACTTGTGTTGGTGCAGGAAACCACTTTTGCACTTGTATTAGTGTGGAAAAAACACTTTTTGCACTTGTGATAGTGTTGAAAAACCACTTTTCGCACTTGTGTTAGTGTTGAAAAACCACTTTTCGCACCTGTGTTGGTGCAGGAAACCACTTTTGCACTTGTATTAGTGTGGAAAAAACAGTTTTTGCACTTGTGATAGTGTTGAAAAACCACTTTTCGCACTTTTGTTGGTGCAGGAAACCACTTTTGCACTTGTATTAGTGTGGAAAAAACACTTTTGGCACTTGTGATAGTGTTGAAAAACCACTTTTCGCACTTGTGTTGGTGTTGAAAACCCACTTTTCGCACATGTGTTGGTGCAGGAAACCACTTTTGCGCTTGTATTAGTGTGGAAAAAACACTTTTCGCACTTGTGTTAGTGTTGAAAAACCACTTTTCGCACTTGTGTTAGTGTTGAAAAACCACTTTTCGCACTTGTGTTGGTGCAGGAAACCACTTTTGCACTTGTATTAGTGTGGAAAAAACACTTTTCGCACTTGTGTTAGTGTTGAAAAACCACTTTTCGCACTTGTGTTAGTGTTGAAAAACCACTTTTCGCACTTGTGTTGGTGCAGGAAACCACTTTTGCACTTGTATTAGTGTGGAAAAAACACTTTTCGCACTTGTGTTAATGTTGAAAAACCACTTTTCGCACTTGTGTTAGTGTTGAAAAACCACTTTTCGCACTTGTGTTAGTGTTGAAAAACCACTTTTCGCACTTTTGTTGGTGCAGGAAACCACTTTTGGACTTGTATTAGTGTGGAAAAACCACTTTTCGCACTTGTGTTAGTGCTGAAAAACAACTTTTCGCACTTGTGTTAGTGTTGAAAAACCACTTTTCGCACTTTTGTTGGTGCAGGAAACAACTTTTGCACTTGTATTAGTGTGGAAAAAACACTTTTTGCACTTGTGATAGTGTGGAAAAACCACTTTTTGCACTTGTGTTAGTGTTGAAAAACCACTTTTCGCACTTGTGTTTGTGCAGGAAACCACTTTTGCACTTGTATTAGTGTGAAAAAACCACTTTTCGCACTTGTGTTAGTGTTGAAAAACCACTTTTCGCACTTGTGTTAGTGTTGAAAAACCACTTTTCGCACTTGTGTTAGTGTTGAAAAACCACTTTTCGCACATGTGTTGGTGCAGGAAACCACTTTTGGACTTGTATTAGTGTGGAAAAACCACTTTTCGCACTTGTGTTAGTGCTGAAAAACCACTTTTCGCACTTGTGTTAGTGTTGAAAAACCACTTTTCGCACTTTTGTTGGTGCAGGAAACAACTTTTGCACTTGTATTAGTGTGGAAAAAACACTTTTTGCACTTGTGATAGTGTGGAAAAACCACTTTTTGCACTTGTGTTAGTGTTGAAAAACCACTTTTCGCACTTGTGTTGGTGCAGGAAACCACTTTTGCACTTGTATTAGTGTGAAAAAACCACTTTTCGCACTTGTGTTAGTGTTGAAAAACCACTTTTCGCACTTGTGTTAGTGTTGAAAAACCACTTTTCGCACTTGTGTTGGTGCAGGAAACCACTTTTGCACTTGTGTTGGTGCAGGAAACCACTTTTGCACTTGTATTAGTGTGGAAAAAACACTTTTCGCACTTGTGTTAGTGTTGAAAAACCACTTTTCGCACTTGTGTTGGTGCAGGAAACCACTTTTGCACTTGTATAAGTGTGGAATTAACACTTTTCGCACTTCTGTTAGTGTTGAAAAACCACTTTTCGCACTTGTGTTGGTGCAGGAAACCACTTTTGCACTTCTATTAGTGTGGAAAAAACACTTTTCGCACTTGTGTTAGTGTTGAAAAACCACTTTTCGCACTTGTGTTAGTGTTGAAAAACCACTTTTCGCACTTGTGTTGGTGCAGGAAACCACTTTTGCACTTGTATTAGTGTGGAAAAAACACTTTTCGCACTTCTGTTAGTGTTGAAAAACCACTTTTCTCACTTGTGTTAGTGTTGAAAAACCACTTTTCGCACTTGTGTTGGTGCAGGAAACCACTTTTGCACTTGTATTAGTGTGGAAAAACCACTTTTCGCACTTGTGTTAGTGTTGAAAAACCACTTTTCGCACTTGTTGTGGTGCAGGAAACCACTTTTGCACTTGTATTAGTGTGGAAAAAACACTTTTTGCACTTGTGATAGTGTTGAAAAACCACTTTTCGCACTTGTGTTAGTGTTGAAAAACCACTTTTCGCACTTGTGTTAGTGTTGAAAAACCACTTTTCGCACTTGTGTTGGTGCAGGAAACCACTTTTGCACTTGTATTAGTGTGGAAAAAACATTTTTCGCAGTTGTGTTAGTGTTGAAAAACCACTTTTCGCACTTGTGTTAGTGTTGAAAAACCACTTTTCGCACTTGTGTTGGTGCAGGAAACCACTTTTGCACTTCTATTAGTGTGGAAAAAACACTTTTCGCACTTGTGTTAGTGTTGAAAAACCACTTTTCGCACTTGTGTTAGTGTTGAAAAACCACTTTTCGCACTTGTGTTGGTGCAGGAAACCACTTTTGCACTTGTATTAGTGTGGAAAAAACACTTTTCGCACTTCTGTTAGTGTTGAAAAACCACTTTTCTCACTTGTGTTAGTGTTGAAAAACCACTTTTCGCACTTGTGTTGGTGCAGGAAACCACTTTTGCACTTGTATTAGTGTGGAAAAACCACTTTTCGCACTTGTGTTAGTGTTGAAAAACCACTTTTCGCACTTGTTGTGGTGCAGGAAACCACTTTTGCACTTGTATTAGTGTGGAAAAAACACTTTTTGCACTTGTGATAGTGTTGAAAAACCACTTTTCGCACTTGTGTTAGTGTTGAAAAACCACTTTTCGCACTTGTGTTAGTGTTGAAAAACCACGTTTCGCTCTTGTGTTGGCGCAGGAAACCACTTTTGCACTTGTATTAGTGTGGAAAAAACACTTTTCGCACTTGTGTTAGTGTTGAAAAACAACTTTTCGCACTTGTGTTAGTGTTGAAAAACCACGTTTCGCTCTTGTGTTGGCGCAGGAAACCACTTTTGCACTTGTATTAGAGTGGAAAAAACACTTTTCGCACTTGTGTTAGTGTTGAAAAACAACTTTTCGCACTTGTGTTAGTGTTGAAAAACAACTTTTCGCACTTGTGTTAGTGTTGAAAAACCACTTTTCGCACTTGTGTTAGTGTTGAAAAACCACTTTTCGCACTTGTATTAGTGTGGAAAAACCACTTTTCGCACTTGTGTTAGTGTTGAAAAACCACTTTTCGCACTTGTGTTAGTGTTGAAAAACCACTTTTTGCACTTGTGTTAGTGTTGAAAAACCACTTTTCGCACTTGTGTTAGTGTTGAAAAACCACATTTCGCACTTGTGTTAGTGTTGAGAAACCACTTTTCGCACTTGTGTTGGTGCAGGAAACCACTTTTGCACTTGTATTAGTGTGGAAAAAACACTTTTTGCACTTGTGATAGTGTTGAAAAACCACTTTTCGCACTTGTGTTAGTGTTGAAAAACCACTTTTTGCACTTGTGTTGGTGCAGGAAACCACTTTTGCACTTGTATTAGTGTTGAAAAACCACTTTTCGTACTTGTGTTGGTGCAGGAAACCACTTTTGCACTTATATTAGTGTTGAAAAACCACTTTTCGCACTTGTGTTAGTGTTGAAAAACCACTTTTTGCACTTGTGTTGGTGCAGGAAACGACCTTTGCACTTGTATTAGTGTTGAAAAACCACTTTTCGCACTTGTGTTGGTACAGGAAACCACTTTTGCACTTGTATTAGTGTGGAAAAAACACTTTTTGCACTTGTGATAGTGTTGAAAAACCACTTTTCGCACTTGTGTTAGTGTTGAAAAACCACTTTTCGCACTTGTGTTGGTGCAGGAAACCACTTTTGCAGTTGTATTAGTGTGGGAAAACCACTTTTCGCACTTGTGTTAGTGTTGAAAAACCACTTTTCGCACTTGTGTTAGTGTTGAAAAACCACTTTTTACACTTGTGTTAGTGTTGAAAAACCACTTTTCGCACTTGTGTTAGTGTTGAAAAACGACTTTTCGCACTTGTGTTAGTGTTGAAAAACGACTTTTCACACTTGTGTTAGTGTTGAAAAACCACTTTTCGCACTTGTGTTGGTGCAGGAAACCACTTTTGCACTTGTATTAGTGTGGAAAAAACACTTTTCGCACTTGTGTTATTGTTGAAAAACCACTTTTCGCACTTTTGTTAGTGTTGAAAAACCACTTTTCGCACTTGTGTTGGTGCAGGAAACCACTTTTGCACTTGTATTAGTGTGGAAAAAACACTTTTTGCACTTGTGATAGTGTTGAAAAACCACTTTTCGCACTTGTGTTAGTGTTGAAAAACCACTTTTCGCACTTGTGTTAGTGTTGAAAAACCACTTTTCACACTTGTGTTGGTGCAGGAAACCACTTTTGCACTTGTATTAGTGTGGAAAAAACACTTTTCGCACTTGTGTTAGTGTTGAAAAACCACTTTTCGCACTTGTGTTAGTGTTGAAAAACCACGTTTCGCTCTTGTGTTGGCGCAGGAAACCACTTTTGCACTTGTATTAGTGTGGAAAAAACACTTTTCGCACTTGTGTTAGTGTTGAAAAACAACTTTTCGCACTTGTGTTAGTGTTGAAAAACCACTTTTCGCACTTGTGTTGGTGCAGGAAACCACTTTTGCACTTGTGTTAGTGTGGAAAAAACACTTTTCGCACTTCTGTTAGTGTTGAAAAACCACTTTTCGCACTTGTGTTAGTGTTGAAAAACCACTTTTCGCACATGTGTTGGTGCAGGAAACCACTTTTGGACTTGTATTAGTGTGGAAAAACCACTTTTCGCACTTGTGTTAGTGCTGAAAAACCACTTTTCGCACTTGTGTTAGTGTTGAAAAACCACTTTTCGCACTTTTGTTGGTGCAGGAAACAACTTTTGCACTTGTATTAGTGTGGAAAAAACACTTTTTGCACTTGTGATAGTGTGGAAAAACCACTTTTTGCACTTGTGTTAGTGTTGAAAAATCACTTTTCGCACTTGTGTTGGTGCAGGAAACCACTTTTGCACTTGTATTAGTGTGAAAAACCACTTTTCGCACTTGTGTTAGTGTTGAAAAACCACTTTTCGCACTTGTGTTAGTGTTGAAAAACCACTTTTCGCACTTGTGTTGGTGCAGGAAACCACTTTTGCACTTGTGTTGGTGCAGGAAACCACTTTTGCACTTGTATTAGTGTGGAAAAAACACTTTTCGCACTTGTGTTAGTGTTGAAAAACCACTTTTCGCACTTGTGTTAGTGTTGAAAAACCACTTTTCGCACTTGTGTTGGTGCAGGAAACACTTTTGCACTTGTATAAGTGTGGAATTAACACTTTTCGCACTTCTGTTAGTGTTGAAAAACCACTTTTCTCACTTGTGTTAGTGTTGAAAAACCACTTTTCGCACTTGTGTTGGTGCAGGAAACCACTTTTGCACTTGTATTAGTGTGGAAAAACCACTTTTCGCACTTGTGTTAGTGTTGAAAAACCACTTTTCGCACTTGTGTTAGTGTTGAAAAACCACTTTTCGCGCTTGTGTTGGTGCAGGAAACCACTTTTGCACTTGTATTAGTGTGGAAAAAACACTTTTCGCACTTGTGTTAGTGTTGAAAAACAACTTTTTGCACTTGTGTTAGTGTTGAAAAACCACTTTTCGCACTTGTGTTGGTGCAGGAAACCACTTTTGCACTTGTATTAGTGTGGAAAAAACACTTTTTGCACTTCTGTTAGTGTTGAAAAACCACTTTTCGCACTGGTGTTAGTGTTGAAAACCACTTTTCGCACTTGTGTTGGTGCAGGAAACCACTTTTGCACTTGTATTAGTGTGGAAAAACCACTTTTCGCACTTGTGTTAGTGCTGAAAAACCACTTTTCGCACTTGTGTTAGTGTTGAAAAACCACTTTTCGCACTTTTGTTGGTGCAGGAAACCACTTTTGCACTTGTATTAGTGTGGAAAAAACACTTTTTGCACTTGTGATAGTGTGGAAAAACCACTTTTCGCACTTGTGTTATTGTTGAAAAACCACTTTTCGCACTTGTGTTGGTGCAGGAAACCACTTTTGCACTTGTATTAAGGTGGAAAAACCACTTTTTGCACTTGTGATAGTGTTGAAAAACCACTTTTCTCACTTGTGTTAGTGTTGAAAAACCACTTTTCGCACTTGTGTTGGTGCAGGAAACCACTTTTGCACTTGTATTAGTGTGGAAAAACCACTTTTCGCACTTGTGTTAGTGTTGAAAAACCACTTTTCGCACTTTTGTTAGTGTTGAAAAACCACTTTTCGCGCTTGTGTTGGTGCAGGAAACCACTTTTGCACTTGTATTAGTGTGGAAAAAACACTTTTTGCACTTGTGATAGTGTTGAAAAACCACTTTTCGCACTTGTGTTATTGTTGAAAAACCACTTTTCGCACTTGTGTTGGTGCAGGAAACCACTTTTGCACTTGTATTAAGGTGGAAAAACCACTTTTTGCACTTGTATTAGTGTGGAAAAAACACTTTTCGCACTTGTGTTAGTGTTGAAAAACAACTTTTCGCACTTGTGTTAGTGTTGAAAAACCACTTTTCGCACTTGTGTTGGTGCAGGAAACCACTTTTGCACTTGTGTTAGTGTGGAAAAAACACTTTTCGCACTTCTGTTAGTGTTGAAAAACCACTTTTCGCACTTGTGTTAGTGTTGAAAACCACTTTTCGCACTTGTGTTGGTGCAGGAAACCACTTTTGCACTTGTATTAGTGTGGAAAAACCACTTTTCGCACTTGTGTTAGTGCTGAAAAACCACTTTTCGCACTTGTGTTAGTGTTGAAAAACCACTTTTCGCACTTTTGTTGGTGCAGGAAACCACTTTTGCACTTGTATTAGTGTGGAAAAAACACTTTTTGCACTTGTGATAGTGTTGAAAAACCACTTTTCGCACTTGTGTTAGTGTTGAAAACCCACTTTTCGCACTTGTGTTGGTGCAGGAAACCACTTTTGCACTTGTATTAGTGTGGAAAAAACACTTTTCGCACTTGTGTTGGTGTTGAAAAAACACTTTTTGCACGTGTGATAGTGTGGAAAAACCACTTTTCGCACTTGTGTTATTGTTGAAAAACCACTTTTCGCACTTGTGTTGGTGCAGGAAACCACTTTTGCACTTGTATTAAGGTGGAAAAACCACTTTTTGCACTTGTGATAGTGTTGAAAAACCACTTTTCTCACTTGTGTTAGTGTTGAAAAACCACTTTTCGCACTTGTGTTGGTGCAGGAAACCACTTTTGCACTTGTATTAGTGTGGAAAAACCACTTTTCGCACTTGTGTTAGTGTTGAAAAACCACTTTTCGCACTTTTGTTAGTGTTGAAAAACCACTTTTCGCGCTTGTGTTGGTGCAGGAAACCACTTTTGCACTTGTATTAGTGTGGAAAAAACACTTTTTGCACTTGTGATAGTGTTGAAAAACCACTTTTCGCACTTGTGTTATTGTTGAAAAACCACTTTTCGCACTTGTGTTGGTGCAGGAAACCACTTTTGCACTTGTATTAAGGTGGAAAAACCACTTTTTGCACTTGTATTAGTGTGGAAAAAACACTTTTCGCACTTGTGTTAGTGTTGAAAAACAACTTTTCGCACTTGTGTTAGTGTTGAAAAACCACTTTTCGCACTTGTGTTGGTGCAGGAAACCACTTTTGCACTTGTGTTAGTGTGGAAAAAACACTTTTCGCACTTCTGTTAGTGTTGAAAAACCACTTTTCGCACTTGTGTTAGTGTTGAAAACCACTTTTCGCACTTGTGTTGGTGCAGGAAACCACTTTTGCACTTGTATTAGTGTGGAAAAACCACTTTT